>NW_022060145.1:3889282-4189282 GCF_007364275.1 Archocentrus centrarchus
AGGGCGTGGCAGTTGGAGAGTCTATACAATAATGGACAACTTACAAAATAATGATCTACAAAACTGCTGTTGTTGGTGAAGCCTGCAGCTGCATGTTCAGCAAATGGTGTCAGTCCTGACGAACTGAGATGCTGTTGACTAATCAACACCTGCTTATGCGGTACATTTTCATATTTAACACACACAAAATGTGTCATTGAGAAGCTCCCCAATCTTTCCTACACTCTGTTGCTGCTGCCACAGTTTGTGATGCACACACACATCACACATCCATGTCTCTGACCATACCCCATGAGAGTTGGCACCTCAGATGGTTGTGATCGCACCTAAGAGAATCTCATGCCTCTGCTCATGGCTGCCATGGCAACAAGAAGTAGCACACAGACAACTTCTAGCCGTGACCTCATGTTCAGGTCTTAAAGGATATGAGAGCCCTGCCACTCTGGGTTCAAATCACTCCAGAAGGATTGCCTGTTTTATTTATTTATTTATTCATTTCTCCTTCTTCCAGAGTGAAAGCTGGGTGATGGCTGTGCTGCTTAATTTCCAGATGTATTGATTCTTTAAGCCACTGTAGGGTGGTGGTATGTGTTGTTTTGTGTATGTGTGTATGGTTACACATGCACAAAACAATACAAAGCAGAGAGAGCCACCACCCTGTAAGCAAGGGAGTACATCTGATAAGACACAACTACATAGGTATTGGATACTGATGTGGAGAAAACGGTTCTGTTTGATAATTGTCCCTTTTGCACTCTGTAGAGCCACGTTTTCAAGGCCATCAAGCTGGGTTCTCTGCCCTTTTACTCTCATATGAAATGTTTCTCATTCTGACATGTGCAGCAGTGGCACAGCAAATAAATGAGAGATACTATGAGTTTTCTGCAGCAAAAGCATCCAGAAATATCCATCTGCAACGCAATATCATAAATTCTAAAACTAATTTTCAGGTGATTTCACAGGTTTTTATTCCTCTTTACAATAAAGTTTTTTAAAATTTATCTCCTCTGGGACCCAGATGAGAAATTAAATCGAAGAAATACAGTTTGTCTCAGCATGGGGGGGTGACTAGAAGAGAATTAAGAAATCTTATCCTCCTGAAGAGAGATGAGTGGAGATGGAATAAACCCTTTATACTTCAAAGCCTTCCATTTCCTAGCACTTCTCTCGAGTACTACATGGTATCAGAGACCATTAAAGACATTACACATAGTTCATATTACTTCTGAGAAAGTACAGATATGTGTGAACACATCCACACCCACCACACAGCCAAAGAGTTTCCATTTTAGAAGAGCTCCATGGAGCACAATATCAGCTCGCAGATCTGTAATTACACAATCCACCTTCAAACTGAGAGATGCTCATGCATGGCCAAACCATTTAATATAGTCTATACAGCGGTGCTGTATACTAAACCACAGACCAATGAGAATAAGAAATTAAGCCATATTGTACTCATGGGTGTCTGTCAAAGTACCCAATACATTTAATGACAGTTATAAACTCTGTACTGCAAATGAGCTGCCACACGTTTGCCAGGAACAGCCAGCCTGGAGGAGAACGATACCAAACATCTCCCCACAGATCTATAATGATGTATTGTAGATATCATCTGATCTTCTGGGAATATAAAATGTGATGCACTAAAGGAAAGGTGTGTGGGGAGGATGTCATGTGATAGCAGTTCCAGCACTTAAATGCACTGAGCAGATAAAATGATGTGTTCATTTTTGATTGATGCAGTGTAAGAAAAATAATGTGCCCAAGAAAAGCTGATGGAACACTTAAAAAAAAAGAAAGAAAGAAAAGAAATACCAAATGCATTCATGTATCCAAACTCAAAGCAGTTCATTTAGGCCAAAGCCCAGAGCTCAGTATCAGCTTGCAAATCCATATTGCTGTAACAGATCTTGTCTCTGTCTCCACAGAGTGATACACTTCCTATCTGCTTTCTCCTCTAGTTTTATAATATTAAACCTTTTTCTAATTCAAGTAGAGGCTGTTATGAAAGTCACTTCTCCAGTATATACCAATTAAATTCAAATTTAAAACTTCCATTTAAGATAGCGATCACACAATTGGAATTAGATTAATACTTTTAATTAAGAGACTTTAGAAATGAATCCATAAAATGCCGGGCTTGCATTTAGATGATTTACATATTTTTATATTTTAGTATTTAAATTAGTTACTAAAGGATTATTTATTGATTAATATGGTTACAGGGGAAGTAATTAATTTAGTTTATTGCATTGGACCAAACTACTCTGCTGTAATACTTTTAGGGAGCAGTGGTGTAGACACTTATAATGAAAAAAGGCTGAGTCACTGTTAGAGCATTTTTAGAATTAAAAGTGATTTTGCCTTTGATTGTGCCTTATAGATAAAATGCAACACTAAGGATTCAAACATTTGTTCCAGATCTTACCTTGACATTCCTCTTGATTATCTCTCGGCTCATGAGGACACGCCCCTCAGACAAGTCAATCCCAGACAAGGGAACAAGGGTCTCACCGATGACTTCATCACGAGAGAAGCGGTCGAAGCTCAGCACCATGAAGTGAAGGGCCAGCTCTGACACTCGGGCCAGTGAGATGCCGTAGAAGCTGAAGGTCTCATCAAAAGTGGGGTCTAGAGTTTTCCGCAAGACTCTGGTCTTCACCCTGTGCTTTTTCTCAGGCAGCAGGGTCAGCTTGATGTAGGGATCAGAGGTCAGTGACTGCTCATCAGTTGGGGTCAGACCATGGGCTTCCTAGAAAAGACAAATTAATCAAGTATTTATGACTGAGTAATATATAAAAAAGTATTATGCTAGTGTTAACAAAAAAACAGCTTATACAGTACCTTGATATGAACAATGAATGCCTTCCTCTCTGGCTGGTATTCAAGGGAAAAGTGGAGGGTTCCTAGTCCACCGTCCTTCTCTTCCCCCTGGGGCCTCTCCACAGCTGGGGTGGGTGCCTGGCTGGAGAGAGTACTGGATGGTGAAGGGATATCACGGCGGTCCATCACACCAGGTTGGGTGAACCCTGCATGGGGAGAAGGCAGCTCCAGATCTGGGGAGCTCCGTAGCTTCTGGTGGTGATGAAATGGTTTGGTGGTAAAGTTGCCATTCAGATCCCGCTTCTCCAGATCCAGATGGAGAGTTGGCCTGGGGCCATTTGGGCTTGATGCCAGTTTGTCTGTGCCAGCTGTATTCATCGGTGGCACAGTGTGGCAGTTTCCATTGACATCTGTTTTACTGGTGTCGTTAGCTGTTGTGGTGGGAGGTGCAGCAAACTTTTTCTTGCCACTGAGGCTCTCTGGGTAAATGTCGACTCCTTTGAGCATGTGCACAAACTTGTAGGGAGGTGTCTTCTGGGACTTGGTGTTTTTACGCTGGCAACAGATCCACGCAAAGGCTGACACAGTGAAGACAAGACCGAAGACACTCACCGCAGCAACACCAACTGGCACTGCCACTGTGGAGGAGGAGAGAAGGAAGGGAAGGATGGGTGGGATGTGGGTGGGAAGATACGGAAAAATTATTTAGCTAAGTAATTTTTTTTAAAAAGATAACAAGAAACTGTATAAAATAATTTCCAGCTCACAGATTTTATTGTTACACCAATGCAAGTGAGTTCATTTTGTGCCTCTGACTAACGCAGCTGCAGCCTTGACTCAGACGGAAAACAACGCAATCTGTTCAACTCTGATCAAATCTCACCATTGCTGTGTTCGGATTCCAAACATGGCTACTCTATATGAACAGGAAACAGCTGGTGTAAATAATGCACCAATGGGATATCTATGCAACGTCATTTGTGACAAGGTGCTTTCTTCATAGTAGGTTTATAAAAATGGATAAACTCAGATTTAGCATCATAACAATCATTATGATGAGAGGATTATGCAGATCACTTTAAACACTGTTTAAAAGAAATGGTAGAACATTTGAGTCATTACAGTGAGATAAAAGCTTATCTAAAAAAGCAGAACAGATTTATATAGATTTTAATACATGTGTTGTGTGCAAATCATTATTTCAACCAAGGTTGTTTTGGTTCTGATATTAGAACCCAGAAATCTTTAGTCATACTCATCAAGCCAAAATGCTCGCTACTATTGGGATGATGAAGGCACATTTAGGGACCTATTTCCTGTCATTATTCCTTCTATGGTATCAATTTGGAGACATTTTACAGTGATATCACTGTTTTGCAGTGTTGAGCTGTGACTCACCATCAATCAAGCTGCTTTGTCATACTACCAGATTTAATAGGGTTGCCTCACTGAAGAAAATGCATACCGTTTCCTGCAATTAAGCAGGCAGCATGGTGGAAAAACACTCAGCTCAACCCATACAAAGAGAGGTGGTGGGACTGGTGGGGTGGTGGCAGGCAGTCCCTCTGATACTTATCTTTAAAATTAGCATTTTTCATTTGGTCAACACAATCACGGCTCAGTATTTGATGTCAGGTAAGTAGTACAGCATCATTTATTCACAGTTTTCTAATATAACTCTTATGGTGGGGTTATTCTGTAGTCACTGCGCCATGTTAACACACAGGAAACAATAAGAATATATCATATTTTACTTCTTATTTGATCTTAAAACAATTAACTTGTGATCTTCTGAGTTTCCATGGGATTGCTGTCTTCTAATAGTATTGCAGAGGTTTCCATGCATATATATTGTTTTGATACTGTAGGTTGATTTTGCTCTGATAGTTGTGTAATAATTTTGAAAATACTTCCTATTCGCCTTGTCCGTGAGTAACTAACATGCTCATTTCAGTTTAAGATCACAGCACTTCTCTCCTTTTTTCCCCTTTCTCATCAATATTTCAGCCTAGCAGCTATCCTGGGTGGAATGGCTTTTAAGGCAGCAGCAACAACAGACAGATGGATGAGACAACGGGAGGGCGGAGAGAGAGCTGCTAAACCGAGAGGAAAATAAAGAAAACAAACAGGTGCTTTCCTGGCTTTACCTGCGCTGTAGTAACACTTAGAATTCACAAACAGTGACTTAATTTTGTATCTATTAGCATCGCATTAAATAATGAGCTCCACCCTTCCCTGATAATTAGCTGTCACCCTTTGGCCAGCCGCAAAATGGAGGCTGGAGGTCCACCCAAACACGTTGGGTAAAAGGCAACACACTGGGCAAGCCACTCACTCTCACAAAATACTACTTACATACCTTACTAAACAAACAAAAAAGAAGATGAAGCCAAGATATAGAAAGTAAGACAGGTTTGAAATTAATAAATTACCTTATGGCCACTTACAGCAAATGCTAGCTAACACTTTTGAGATGAGTCACTTCTAAGGAGCAACCACCGGAATCGTCACACATTCACACCTGTGTCTTGTTGGATGTAATGGTATCGTGAAGTCTTGAGGAGGGTTTGGACTCACCGAGCTGAGCTCCATCCTCCACCATTGGAGCCATGGTCGCTATCCGAGGTGCTGAACAGGGTCCGTCTGCTTCAACGCTTCAGCTTCTGCGCTGCTTTCTATATCTTCTGCGCTCCTCTGATGCCGAGCCGGTGCAGTGTTTCTCTGATTTTATTTAATAATACAAGAGGTTTTGTATCGCTTCAATAATTAAAAACAGGATTTTCCCAGAGAGAAGAATGGAGGGATGCTCCGTTCTCAGCCTGCTGCTGTTACTCCGTGATGCGTGAGTGTGTCTCAGAGGCGGCAACACCCCGTTTCTTCTCCCTCCCTCTCTCCCCCTCCCTCACTCACTCACTGTTCACCAGCCCCCCCCCCCCCCCCCCCCCCCCCCCCCCCCCCCCCCCCCCCCCTCCATCGCTGAGGCTGAGCTCATCAGTGCTGACGCAGTAGTGACGGAGGCTGGCTGTGAAATCAGGACCCCCGGTGAAGCAGCACAACGGGCTTGCCAATTTTCTTGATTGATTGTTAGGAATTGAACACTTATGCGTCTTTCCTTCTCTTCCTGTGTGTGTGTGTGTGTGTGTGTGTGTGTGTGTGTGTGTGTGTGTGTGTGTGTGTGTGTGTTTATTCCAAGGTATATGTGTACTGTCTTCTGTCATTAAGGTCACTAATAATTTGGCTGAGAGGTAATTAAGCAGTCATGGTTTACCTTGATATAGTTATAGTAGAAGTAGAAGTAGAAGGTGAATGTACTACATGTACAGTTCTGTAGTGGGAGCTATAGGGAGAGTCTGGGGTTTCGCTGGCCCCTCCTAAAAGTTGATTGACTATGAGCAATTACTGAGCAATGCAAGGAATACTTTCAGAAACTCACAACCCATAGTGATAAAAAAAACCCTCCACAACTCCATGTTTACCTACTAGACCAGCTGGAGAAGAGTTGTGTATACCCATCTCACTGGAAGAGCTAGAAAAGAAACTGGGAAAGGCAAGGCAGGATGGTATCTCACCAGAATTTCTAAAACAAGCTCCCACACTTTTACACCCGCTGGCAATTAATTTCTCAATATTTCAAGGATGCCCTCATTGTGACCATTTATAAAAGAAATGGAGATGGCTATGAACATGCAACACACTGTTATCTATAACCAGAAAGGTGCCAGCAAAGATCCTGCAGAAGGTTAAAGACAATTGCTCAAGAATGGCTTTTGGAAAGCTAACATAGTGTTTTTGGATTTCTGTAATGCCTACAAGTACACAGCTGCGGCACTTTGACACAACAAGGCACATAAGATGGCAAGTCCCCAAATCAGATGTGAAGGTACTGGAGCAAGGAGGCATATTTCCTGCAGAGGCCCATGTCATAGCAGTTTAACTCAGGTCAGCCAGCCATGCACAAAGAATAAGAGTATGGTTTTTACCTTACAATATAAAACACCTTGAGGTGACTCTTTGTTGTGATTTGGTGCTATATGAATTCAATTGAATTGAACTGAATTGAATTGAATTGAATTGAATTGAATTGAATTGAATTGAATTGAATTGAATTGAATTGAATTGAATTGAATTGAATTGCAGAAGACAGGCTGCCTATAGCCATCTTCTATGGGGAATTGTCTTGTGTGAAAAGACCAAAATTAATATATATAAACATCCCAAAACACACACGGTCCCTGAAACCTGGGAGGCACAAGAAATACAGAAATGAAACTGGTGCAATATTGTCAAATCAATTATTGATGCTGATGAAGACAAAAGTTATATTGCTGTAAGCATCAGATGGAACATCAATCCCAGCCAACAGTGCAACAGATGTGGAAAGCTTTGTCAATGCAGGCCACATCAGGCTGGCCACAAGTGAGCTTGCCAAGTTCAGCCTACACTTCAGTCACTGCCTACAAAAAAATAAAATGATGGCCTGCCACTGATGATGATGTGTGATGACTATTTGCCTTCTTTCAAAATATGCAAATCATCATTAACACTCAATAAAGAGCTTATCTCTGGTGTATACAAATTGTACAATATATGCAGATAAAGTAAGCCTAATCACATGATGTTTTTCCCTATATCCACATACAGGAATTGCTGTACTAAGAAGAGCAAGCACAAGATAAAATCTTTCGAAAAATCAGCACATTTAACATTTAATAATAGTCAAATGCTGACCCCTGGTGCTAATTGTAAATAATGCATTTCTCATGAAAAGAAGGGAAAATAATCATTGGTGATATGACAAACTAATACAGACTAACTGTGCACTTAAAAAGTGCACATGCTTGAAAACAAGATAATGTAAATTCTTCTTCTCTCTCTCTTTTTTTTTGGCAATTAAAAAAAAGAAAAATATACTGGAAAATCCACAGGTTTCCAAAAACAACAAACAAACAAAAAACAGCAAAGATGTCACTGTTCAATGTGTGGCTTGTTAAAATAAGAACTCAAGAGGCAGATGCAGGGGACAAAATATTTCCAACAAAACGTGAGCTTTAAATACATGATAAACTCCAGAAAGCATAAAGTCAAAACTTTAAAGTTACAGTGTGTAAAATTATCACAGCCGGATTCTCTCAGTAGATTGTGGGTTGAAAATGACTGAGTTCTGTTTTCTTACCCCTCCCAAATCAAGTGCAAAATCTTAGCTACGGTGGCCGCTGCAGGGCAAAGATGTTTTAGTCACCCAAGACTGATCAAAAGCATTAAATTTAGACTGTACCCCATTACAGTCATGGCCAGCTACAGTTTGTACTGGATCCACCCCAGAGTTTTTCCCTATCTGTGGAAAGTTGTCAGCCCACTGTTTACCTCTACTGTCAATGCCTGGTGAGAAGTGTCCACATCTACTTACTCTGGAAGAGGTTGTAAAAATTTGTGAAAGGAGTCCAATTCAGGTCAGTGAGTGAGAGAAGCTGACTTCTGACTGATGACAGCGATGCTGAGGTGACACATTTAAATCTCTATTAAAAACACATTTCTTTTCCTTGGCATTTGGCTGCAGTGCTACCTCCTTTTAGATGATTGTTTTATGGTATTTTTATGGTACTTGTTTTAAACGTTTTAATTTTTAATTTTCTTATGTTATTTATTGTTCTTAATGTTTTTATTTATTTATTTTTATTTTATTATTTTATTTATTTATTTATATATTTTTATTTTTATTTAGTATAGTCCTTGGGGTTACAGATCTTGTACAGCACTTTGGTCAACGTCGTTGTTTTAAATGTGCTTTATAAATAAACTTGACTTGACTTGACTTGACTGATGAGGATGTCCTGAACTTTACAGCTGGTAAGACTGCTGTTTTTGCTGCTGTTAATGAAAATTTCTTTGACGTGGATGTAACTTTGTTGGCCTCTAAGTGTGAAAGTGTAAATGTACTCAAACTGTTTATCAGAGGGAAAGTGTGATTTTTAGGACACTTGAGCCTAACATTAGCTGGCATAATGTTAGCTTATAACCAGCTGTTGTTGTTCAGCCCACTCCTGTCAGCTGTCTGGAGATGAGAGGGTTACATCGAGAGGGTTACATGTCTAATCTGCTGACGATAAGGAACTGCAGCAAAATCAAGAATAAATAAGCATGTTTATGCATGTTTCTGTGTGTTAGAGCACTGATATATATATATATATATATATATATATATATATATATATATATATATATATATATATATATATATATATATATATATATATATATATATATATATATATGTAACTTGGAGAATAGAATACAGCTGTAGATAATCAAAACAATCACAAGGGGGAGGCAAAACTCAAAGATGGACACAAACAACCAACTACAGACAAGAAATACTCCAAAAGATAACGACTAAGCACAAATACAACAAAAAGAACTCACAACAAAGAGAAGAATTAAAAAGGAAAACTGGGGAAGCTAAACATAGATAATAAAATCCATAAATGCTAAATAGTAAAAAGAATCTAAATACAACAAAAACTAAAGGGTCAAAATACTATCAAGAAAACAGAAGTAAAACCAAAATTTAACAATAATCAAAAATGAAAAGCGTGGACTACAATGAAACCAAACAGAAAAACATCCAATAATAAACAAGAATCCTAAATTCAACAGAACTCTCAAAACCAGGCCATGACCAAAGAATTTAATTAAATGGAACGAACACAATACTGTAGGTCAAAACTTAACAGACCTTTGTGTTCCACTTTTAAAAAGGTTGGTTTGCAGAAATTTATTATTATTATTATTATTGTTATTATTATTATTATTATTATTATTATTATTATTATTATTACTACTACTACTACTATTACTACTACTACTACTACTACTACTAATAATAATAATAATAATTTACAACGTGAACTATGCATTTGTAATTCCTCCAGAAATTTACCCTTTTTGCAGATGTGCATTTTCCCTGAGTTCATACCCTATCCATCTAATTTCAAATAACCTCTGAAAACACTTTGGAAGAAGATTATTTTGTGCTTTGTCCATAAAATTCCTGTTCTTTTACAATTCTTACAGCTTTCTCGTGTAGCACATAAACTGAATTAGTGTTTTTTTTTTATGTGCTACAAAATGTTTCAATATATCCAAAAAAAAAAAAAAAAAGGAAATCAAAGTACATGTTCTGAAGGTTTCTGCCAGTTTCTGTTTCATTTAAAGTACTGTGGCATTTGATTATGGCTCAAAGAAATTCCAGTAAATGAAGTTAGTATTTTCCTGCAAGACAAACTAACAGAATATGGCTTCTGGGAATTGACATTAGCTAAGCACACCCACTGACCTGGATACCCACCTACAGGTGAGCTGTGTCATGGAGGATGTGAAACTAGGACTATATAAAGGATTTGTGTCGTCCCGTTGTATCAGTTTTATTTCTAATAGCAGGTAAGCACTTTACTCGTTAAAGATATCGCAGGCAGATCTTAATATTATGTCTCCCTTCAAATTTTAAAAGTTCAGTTTGTAAACCTCTTCCTTATATCTTTATATATACTTTCTGTTGTTTCAGAACAGCTATGGCAGCAGCAGGTTTGGCCAGAAGCAAAGGAGTGAGCAGGGTCGCAGCCACCAAAGGCTTACTCATCGTTTTCACTCTGCTGTGTGTGGGTGTTTCAGGTTCACTGATAGACAAGAACCAACTGGTAAAATGATTGTTCACTATTTTAAAATTAAGAATTGCACTTTTAATTGATTAAATCCAGTTATTATGTTCTCCTTTTTTCTAAATTATTAATTTTTCTTAAATTTTTTTTTTCCTTTGGTCACAATCCCATGCTTCACATGCATGCTTGTTGACTTCTGTTCTGGATTTGTAGGTGGAAGTAAAAGAAAATGTTCAGAAACTACAGCAAGAAGCAGCGAGGTGGAAGGTGCGTCACTCAGCGTCCATGTTTTGGACGTGGATGAGTAATTTGGAGAGTTTATAACTGCTAATATAAATATTTATAATGCTATGAAATGGCCAAAGGAAGACAAAATTTCCCATCATTTGAAATAATTTTTTTTTAAATTACAAAATGCATTTGATGTTTTTTTGGTTTTTTAAATTAATTTTTGCTTTATTTTCTCTTCCAGGCTGATCACACGTTAGATAGAGCCTACATTCCAAATTTCTTTGATGATGTTATACTTTTGATGGACCCTCTGTCTGAAATAATAGATACAAGCATGACAGATTTTCCACCACTGATGGATTTAATGGATGACCTAAAGTCTTTCCTGGAAGCCAGCAAGAAGTACATAGATAAATACCATGAGACGGCAGCTGCAAAAATCAAGGACTATGAGGAGAAACTAAATATTGTGATGGAGCAGATAACATACCTAGAAAATCATAAAAATGAACTGTAACACATTAGTCATTATCTGTCTCTGGTATTGTAGTCATTACAGATTTTGTGTGTTATGTTACATTAGTAAAGTTGCCAGTTAAGGTTTAGACAAAGAATAATAATAAATAAATAATAATCTTTATTCACAGACATTAAAATTTTTATTTTTGACTATTTTTTTTACAAATTGTGAACTTCACAAAGACAGACAGCTGTGGGTGACTGTTGAAATTTGGTCATGTGTAAGCCTTAACATACATGATAATTAGAGGTGGTAGAAAAAACACAACATGCTGATAAAATACAACATTATTTTCTTCAAGTACTAATACAAGAGTAGAATACTACTATACATTTCTGCCTTAGGATTATTAAAGCTACCACTAGTTTAAGTCCTCCAAACTGTGGGGTTATATGGGATACAGTATTTTAGAAAACAACAAAATGAATCCTTATTTAATTGTGTGCAACTACTAAATAAGGATGGTACAGTGTGCGATGAATATACAATCAATATCTAATGAGCATGTTTTTAAATAAACAAGCTGAAATAAAAACAGCATAAACATCTAAAAGAGTCTGATGTGTGCCTTTTATAACCTTGTTTTCAAAGTTTTGCATTCAATTATAAAGACTGCATACATGGCTGACCGTTTTACTATTGCATTCTTATGCTTTTACTGCTCATTTGATACTTCTGCATGTCGTTGTCAGTTGATTGTAAGATGATCTTGTTTTTCAGTTTTACCTGAACTGTGCAGTCACATTTGTTCACTACAGTGAACCAACATTTCTTCTAGTTATGCAAACGTATCACTTGTTTTACAAAACAGTAACAGACTGTAGACCCATAGTGAGTCACTAGTAAATTATCTATTCATCTAACATTCTCTAACCAGATGTCGACTAATTACTGTAGTTGGAAGCAAACACCACTTGTGTTTCACTAGCTTCTTTGAAGGTCTTTGAAGGTCACATTGCCCTCTAGCAACACGTCCATAAACTCCCTGCCCTCTGTGCTTTTGTACTTTTGTGTACAGTACCAGTCAAAAGTTTGGACACACTCACCCAAATTTTGTACGTTCCTCTCAACATACTATTGAATGGATGTGTCATACTTATTATTAAAATTGGTAATTTACCTGATTTTGCATTCAGTAATAAAATTAAATTAAAAGGTGGGTTTAGTGCAGTGCTGTGCCCCATCACATTACAGAACACAAGGAACAATACACAGTTTGATAGCCTTGACTTTTTTATTTGCCTTGCAAATCATCAATCATGACACACTGATAAGGAGAACAGGCACGAAACCTTTATTACCAAACAGTAAAAACATTTGGTAATCATAACCATAACATAAAACTTTATATGATCAGAATATTATTGTCATAGTTTCTTATGAGCATTCATGAGCTATATATACACACACACACACACATATATATATATATATATATATATGTGTGTGTGTGTGTGTGTATATATAATATATATATGTGAAAAATAAACTTTTCACAGGACTTTATTCAGTCCTAAGCACACCTTTACTGCTTCCATAGGAATTAAGAGGGTTAGTAGCAACCAGGGTCATGCAACAGGGCAATGATCCTGCTCACAGCAGCAACTTCAAAACAGAGTGGCTGAAACAGAAGGATCAAGATGTTGCAATGACCCAGTCAAAGTCCAAATTTCTATCTGACTGAAATGCTGTGGTTTGACTTTAAGAGAGCTCCACATAAACTAATGCTAACAAACCTCAGTGAATCAACATTGGAAAGAAGAGTGGGGCAAAATTCCTCAACAGTGATGTAAAGATTGATAAAGTGATGCAGAAAAAAAGGAATTGCTACTTTTTTCTTTTTCTCGAGCTTTTTCTGCCACCTGCTTCTGTCGTGGATCTTGATGAGCGTGGATTGTTGTTGGGCTGTCTCTAGTTTTTTTTTTTTTTAACTTATGGACCTCTATTCCTGTAAAGTGGATCAGTCAAACTGTCTTGCCATGAAAATGAAAGCAAAGGGGCAGCTCACACACCTGAGCTGATGAGTGATACCAGGAGCATATAAAGCATTTGCCGCGTGTCATCTCATTATGTTTTCATTCTTCACCTGTACAGTGCAGCAGCTCCTCCTCCATTCATCAGGCAGGTAAGATCAGTAACACTGTACCGTAAGATGGTTTATCGTTAATACATTTTGCACATTATACAAATTATTCGACACAGAAAACATCCACTTGATTCTTGATTAATCAAAAATTCTGTCATTTTCTCTCAAGCTGAGACACTGTTTTTTCCAGCAATGGCAGCAGCAGCCTCATCCACAACCAGAGCGCTGGTTGGGCTCAGAAACACCAACAGATTCATTTTTATCATCTTCTCTCTGCTGTCCCTGGTTTATGTCGCAAGTTCACTGACCGACAAGCAAAAATTCATTTTGGTAAATGAATAAATTACACATTTATTTGTCACTGCAGGTCACCATATGCTCGTTAATGGCTGGATTTCTTCTTTATTTAGAGCTGTTTGTATGTAGCGTGAAAGCAAGTGACACACTTACAACCTCTTTCTACAAATTTCAGAAAAGCAAAGAACAACTTCGCAAAGCAGAAGAAGCAGCAGCCAAAAGTAAGGTGGGTCACTCAGTTTCATGTTGATCACATACTGTCAGTGACATTTGGTCATGCAGAAAATAAAGAAGTTTATCAGATTTTCTGTAGTGATGCATTTGTAATACACTGCACAAGGACAGTGCGCACAATACATACACATAACAATAAATTTGATTTGTGCCCCAAATTGTCTTCATTAGGCAGAGTTTGTTTACAGAAAAGCCACCGCCTCAAGAGAATTTAATGAAAAGATGAAGCAGCTTTCTTCTCTTCTGGAACTAATGAAGACACTAGAAGAGGATTTTCCACCACTGGTGGAATTGATAAATAGTTTGAATCGCTTCATAGATAAAACCAAGATTTGGTTTGAAAGGCGTGAAGATAGCCTTGCTGCAAAACTACAGGACAATGAAGAGAAGCTGGAAGAAATGAAGAACATCATAAATCTCCTAGAGGAGCGTTAAAGGTTGAACTTTAAAGGTTTCTGCGTAACTTCTTCAAAATAAATATAATTGAAAACATGGTGTTTAGAATTTGGAGTAATTTTTTTAATTGTTGTTACTATTTTGGTTAAAGTGATGGGCAGAACATTTCTTTTTTACCATTCCTTTCACAAGCATGAAATTTATGTATTTATGTAAAAATAAGTTTTACTTATTTTTGTTGAATACATAAATAAGTTTTTGTATTCAACTTATTTTTGAATACAAAAATAAGTAGAATCAAGCTAATACAGCTTGATTCTACTTCGACTCAGTTTTACAATTACATTTGCATTAATAACACTGTCTTATTTTAAACTAACTGCTCTGTATATTCATATGCTGGTGATTCAGTGTGCTACTTTATTGACTCAACTCAATTTGTCATGGCAACTCTGCAACACTACTTTAATGTTCTCCAGGTTTTGTTTATTGTTCTGCCTTCAGCTTTATTCCTGGCCAGGTGCAACTCATCATTAGATTTTATAACAGACATTTGTTATATCTATGATTCTCTCTGGAAAGCTGCCATTGTGCATTACTTCCAAGCTAGACTGGTACTTCAGGTCACACCAAACTCAAGCTTAGAAAAATGATTTGTAGTTTTTACGCTCCAGCTACTTGGAATTTTTGCAATGCAACCTTAAAAAAAAGGAATTCTTTGGAAACTTTCGGTCAGTTTAAACTGATAATTACAAAATATTCAGCATGATCGATTGAATTGATTTTCCCTGTGTACCTGAAAGGTTGCTTGTTTGATTCCAGCTGGAGACACAAATCCCCATTGGGTGTGTCAGGAAGGACGTCTGGTGTAAAACTCTGCTGAAAGTAGCTTTATCTGAATCTTAGCCTCTTAAATACTTGCACATTGTTATTTTATTGTGTTTTCTACTACACTGTATCTTCTATTGGTTACATCATTTTAAACACTCAACAACAGTCTGAATGATATTCCTAGTTTAAATAAATTATATTAAACTATCTGCCCTGTTTGCTTGTGTACGTTTTTGATTTTATAAAGATTTTATAAGAGATTTTATAAAGGCATTGCATGTTTTCTTCTTTCAAATTATGTAACTCATCAATCACAATCAGGTCAGATGTGCATGTTAAAGTAGGCCTAATAACATTATATGAATTAAAGAAAACAATGCACAAGTGACTGTATTTTGATAATCAACCATGCAAAAGCTGTGAAAATGTGAAGGCCATTTTAAAGTACATAATTAGTATGTACACTTAGTACAAAATATCCTGAAGGATGTTGTGGAATAATGTTATATCAAAGGAACACAAACTTTAGTTCCTCCTAACTGCTTTCAGAAACACAATCCAAAACAGATTTGCCTTTCATAGTTACTGTTGCCAAATTATATTTTTATGTGTCTCAGTTGTAAAACAGTCTGGGTTTGTAATGTGCTGTGCAACAAATGATATTTTTCTTCATACAAAGGCCTGCATTTCAATCAGAAACATTTTACAGATATCGTCTGATAGACTCTACAGAACTAAAACTGTCAGGGGCGCAGCGTAGGAGGACCCAATTGCAGACACAGACGGAGGCAAGACTATAGTGGGTTATGCAATTTATTATCACCAGGAACACCATAAACAAGGAGATGGCTCTCAGAGATTCCCTTAACACTGAACTTGAACTCTTAAACTGTGGGAAGGGGTGCAACCACCGAGGGGTCGGTCTAGACGGAGGGAGAGGGAGAGATACGTTAGGGACTGTAGTTAGCATAACATAAATGGACATGGGGGGGGAAAGGTAGCAGAGGAGTAGGCTTACGTGGGGAGCAATATGACAGAGTCCTGAGGGGAGGCAGATGGCTGGAGCGGTGTGCTGTTTTCTTCAGGAGGGCGGGCAGGAGGGCGGGCAGGCAGGCAGACTAGGGGACGAGATGACTTCCCAAGCATTAGCAGACACTCTGGCAAGGACAGGAGACCAGAGCAGATCCTTAAATAGTGCCCCGATGAAAGAATTCACAACAGGTGTGCAGAGCCTCTGCACGGCAGCCTCCAGCCCCGCCCAAAAGAGGAGGAGAAAACAGCCTGCCAACCCCCTGAAATGAAAGAAAAAACAAAAAACACAGCCACAGCACACCGATCCATGACATAAAACAAGTGTGTGAGTGTGGAAAATGACCAGCTGTTGATAATGAAAGTTTTCTCGATGTGCACTCCCTTGTGTATTTCTAGTGAAATGCACCCACTGCCAATGTGACTGAACTCAGATACCAGCAGCACTGACCAAAGAACAAACTCACTGATCAGTAATAAAACCTTTATACAAAACTACAATAATGTCTGCTAATCATTCACGAATATAATCTGTGCCAGTGTCATCAGAATATTATCATTTTAACTCTTTGATACAATACATATTACTGTATAAAAACCATTGTCATGGAAAATTTTTAAGACTGACCATTCTCTTTGTCAAGCTGACCTTGGTGAATGGAAAAGCTTCAGTACTCTGTGTATTCTTTCTCCAGATAATCTTTCATACAGTATACAGCAAATTTACAGTCTTTTGCGCACATTGTTCTAACTGCATTATGTGGCTACAGCAGACAGAGAGCGTCGCTCTGTAAATATTCCAGCTTCACGGTCCCTCTGTACTGCTATCTGACCCCTTTGCAAAGGTAATAAAACTCAGAAAGACAACCTGGCTGTGTGAACATCATTTTATTTCAAATTTTCTTAACATTTTCTTAACATTCATAAAATAATTTTTATTAATTATCTTACTAAACATATCAGTAAATATAAATGACAGCTTTACTAAAGGCTTATAAACATTACAATTTATTAAGAATGAACAGTTAATTCACAATTTATTATGATTTACAGTTTATTTATGGCGGTAGTTAAAAAACGTTAGCTGAAAAACCTTAAAAATATAACCAGGTTATTTTTTACAGAAGACAAGGGCAGCAAGAGCTTGAAGTGGAAAGTTTTTGGAGTGTTTTTATAGTGGTTTATGTCATAACAATAAGCCATAACCATTTATTCCTGCAGTGTGGACCAGATCAACACCACCCCTGAAAATAAAAGTGAAAGGGAGGGCAGCTCACACACGCGCTGTACCATGAATGCGGTGACACCAGGAGTATATAAAGCATTTACAGCGTGTCATTCTTCACCTGTACGGCAGCTCTTCCTCCATTCAGCCAGCCGGTAAGATCAGCACCACTGAGATGAGTAATACTGAAAACATGAGCGACATCAAAGAGCCTCATTAATTTCTTTGTTTTATAACTTTTTAGATTTTTGTAAATTTCATGAAATTTCACTTGCATTGATAGATTGACTTATTGGATAAAGGTAGGATAAAAATGGACAGTAATTGCTGTGTGTGTGTGTGTGTGTGTGTGTGTGTGTGTGTGTGTGTGTGTGTGTGTGTGTGTGTGTGTGTGTGTGCGTGTGTGTGCGTGTGCGTGTGTGTGCGTGTGTGTGTGTGTTTTGCCTTTTGTTTAACTTGCCTGCCTTTATGTGCTGCATTTTGGGAACTATTATTTGGATATATGAAATTTCCCTTTTACTCAATAGCGTTCAAGGAAGCATTACATCAGCACTAACAACTGTAAATCAAAAATGTATTCATTTCATTAATTATCCACAATGCTCTATAATTTTGCCCGAAGCTGATAGATTGTTTGCATTTTCAGAGTCATGGCAGCAGCTTTATTCAGAACCAGAGAGCCAGCTAATGCCAGAGTCGCCAAAGACTCGTTTCTCATCTTCTCTCTGTTGTGTCTTGTTTGTGTTACAAGTTCGCTGAGCATGCAGGATCAACAGGTGAATTCAGTCTTGCTTAATTTCCCTTTATAATACCTTTCCAATCACACACGTATTTGTACATCTTCACTGCCAGTCTTGAGGAGCTCGTTAACTGCTGGGGATTTCCTTAATTTGTAGTGGGTTATATAGATGATTGAGCTGCTGTTATTTTCTCAAATTTCAGGATACAATGAAAAGAGCAATAAAAGAGCTACAAAGAAGGAAGGTGGGTTAATCAGTCTCCAAGATGCTCGCATTAATAATTGAGCTGCAAATCATGCAAGAATTGTAACTGCAGTCTATACAACACAGGATAACACAAATCTAATAGTGCTGAAAATTGTGTGAGTCTATGTGTGTGTGTGTGTATTTTTATATAATTTTTTTTATTAGGCAGAAGACGAGTATAGAAATGCAACCATCACAAAACTATTTGATCTTGCGAGTTCACTGACTAACAAGGACCAGCTGGTAATTTAATACTTCCTTAACTTTTAATTTTGACATGAAACAATATTTCTACACTTTCAGTCTACATTTGCTGTTGTTTTCTGGGAAATTTCAGGAAATATTCAAGGAAACCCTTCGCAAAGCTGTAAAAGAAGAAGAGAGACTGAAGGTGCGTCAGTGAGTCTCCAGGTTACTCACATGTTGACCGAGAAAGTCTGTAATTTGTGTAGAAATATGCAAAATTCATTATTTTTAAAAAAATTATGAGGTAAACTCCATTTGACGTCAGCATACCTTTAGTGATGTGATACACAGCACGCTGGTAGAACTGCAGTTCATGCAAGTAGAAAACAGGAATGTGTGCAACACAATGGAACACAAATTTAACTCATGGTAAAAGCTTTATTTTTCTCTGACAGGCAGAATACAAGCGCAAAATAGTAAGTGGATCAAGAGAATTTAATCAACAAACGACGCACCTCATGCTTTATCTGGAACGACTGAAGACATTATCACAGGATTCTCCACAACTGCGGGAAATGCCGTGGTTGAGCATCATAAAGCGATTATTGAAGAATCTCAGAACTTATTTAGACAAGAAGGTGGCTTTGCTGCAAGAACAGAAAACTGAGTGAAATGAGGAGCTTCACAAAGTTGTGGGAGCAACAACAAATCGAACTGCAACAATTTATGTTTCCATCTTTTGATCTATGTTGTGTATATTTAGTTTTTGTGAAATAAATGTTAAACTGAATTTTTAAAACGGTTTTTTTTTTGTTTGTTTGTTTGTTTTCAAATGACAGCAAACATACTTCCATAAAATTATACAGTACATGTGCAACTGATTTAAATTAAATAAATGTCTGGCAAAGTGCTCTTTTGGTTTTTAGCATTCTTGGCCAATGATATTTTTACTGTGACTCAACTGTGCAATTTGAATATTGTACATGAGTATGCAACACATATAAATACGTTATGTAAAGATTTTTTCTTGTGTCTCTTTTTTTCTCAGCCCTAAAAACAAACAAACAAAAAAACTTTTACAGGAGTACATTCTCTGTAAAGATGCTAACAGACCTAATGCTGAATGTGATGTTCAGATTATTAGTCTTTCTCTGCACTCCAAGTTGCCATAACTGTGTATCTTGAATCCTTCAGGTCAAACAAATATGATGGATGTGTGGGCCATAGGTTTTCAGGGCCATAAGTATTTAATGATACATGTTCTGCAGTTTTGCCTCAGTACGCCACCAAAGGGGATTTGAAATCAAACAATCAAGAAGTGCAGACTCTCAGGTTTTAAAGAAAGTACAATTATATTATCATTTTCCCTTCCCCGTAATGCATCCCTGCCTATGAGCGCAACAAAACATTTGAAACATTTTTGTTAACATTTAGATTGACTATAATTCCTTTAAATTCAGATTCAAAGGTTTTATTTCAATAAATAAAGTCGCACAAACTGTACAGGACTTGTAAGTGGGGGTTGGTTTAGATGATTGACATACTTGCATACCTGAGAATTAAGTCTGCTCCCAAAGTCCGGTCTGTGGTCAGGCTTAAGCAACAAATGCCCTAAACTCCAAAGGCTCCCACAGTTTGTTTGCTGAGCTGAGGCCGGTCTATGGTCCCTGAACAAATGCAGTCATAGTTCAGCTAGAGTGTGTATACTAATCTCAATGCAAGTGCGAGAGAAAGGAAACTAGGAAAGGCAAGGCATCAGGTTAGGATTGTATCCCACAACAAGTTCTGAAACAAGTTGACTGGACATTTAAAACATGGCTCCTGCTCTTTATACCTGCTGTCAACAGCAATGAATCCCTCAAGATTTCAAAGATGTCCATTTTGTTGCAGTTTACAAAAGAAGGGGAGTGAGGTATCCATGGGTGGTTTTCACTTTAACCACCTAGGAATATAAATTTTGCCTATAGCAGGAAAGGTGCCACTGACAGTTTCCAGAAAGCCAAAGAGGCTTTAGAGCATGTACAGCAGATGTGAAACCCCCAGACAACTATGAGTATAAGCAACAGATCAGTAGATCATATGGGCAATTAATCAACCTCTCTAGACTTATGAGTGCCCAGAAGTGTTTGTCAGTATCAAATCAGATCAAACAGTTCCACATCGGCATGTTTGGGAGAGTGTCCACAAGGGGTAACATGAGTGAAGTTTTCCATTGTGTGAAGCTGTGTGGATGGACCTGACTTTTTACACTCGAACGCACTGAGGCTCTGGAGGCTATGACTTTAAACCCGTCCAAAGGTGATTATTTTTGCCCTCAAATTAAATGGATGGATGGATGGAATGGAACAAAAACAAGAGGATGATTGGTACATGGTAAATGAACTGGTTCTTACTTAGCGCTTTTCTACTCTACATGAGCTCTTTATAAGTGCTTTATACAACATGAATCACTGACCCATTCACACACACACACACTCATACACGCACTTTGTGTTTTCTGAAGGGAATTTTTCATGTGTGCTTAGATTGGTGGTAGTGTTGCAAATAATATCTATAAGTTGTATGATTATGTTTTTATATATATATATATATATATATATATATATATATATATATATATATATATATATATATATATATTAATGTGTTAGTAGAAAATGATTATTTGTTCACATGCAAGACTTTAATAACAAGAAAGGGTAGACCTGCATGGTGTCTGTTGCTTTGTTGGTTTACGACATGAAGCAGGAACTCCAGGAAATAAGTGAAGGCTGTTGGAAGATCAAAAGGCTGGAAGGTGACCAGAGGTCAGAAACTGGAGATAACCCCCCGTCGACAGCTGCAAAGACGGAAGAAAATGCACCGACACCCATTTTATGACTTTGTGTAACTGTAATGAAAACCAGGCTCAGAGACAGAGAGGCCACCAGTCTTTGTGAACTGATCTTAGGGACAGGGAGACATGGCGGGTCCAGAGCTTTGTATTTTGACTTCATTCTTTTGATGGGAAAATAAATGCAATTAGAGATTAATTGAACTTTTCATTAAACAAACACGCAAGTTTAATAATATGATTTCTACATTTCTAACATTCACATACACAATTACACTCTGATGAACGCATCGGGAGCTACTCAGGGTTCAGTTTCTTGCCCAAGGATGCTTTGGCATGCAGGCTGGTCTGCATTCAGCAACGATTACTACAAACATTAGTGACATTCAGGGAGACTGTAGACAAATTCCATACTGATGCAACTCTAGCTTAAATTTGAACAGTACAAAGGCAGAAATTCCTTAACAGCCGGCTGCTGATGTTGTTCATGTTCATCACCCTGAATTTAAAATAAATTGAGATATCCTGAATATGCACAGAAACTTTAATTTGGAAGCAGTTGTCACCATACATGTATTACTGTATCCACATACAGGGGTTGGACAATGAAACTGAAACACCTGGTTTTAGACCACAATAATTTATTAGTATGGTGTAGGGCCTCCTTTTGCGGTCAATACAGCATCAATTCGTCTTGAGAATGACATATACAAGTCCTGCACAGTGGTCAGAGGGATTTTAAGCCATTCTTCTTGCAGGATAGTGGCCAGGTCACGACGTGATGCTGGTGGAGGAAAATGTTTCCTGACTCGCTCCTCCAAAACACCCCAAAGTAGCTCAATAATATTTAGATCTGGTGACTGTGCAGGCCATGGGAGATGTTCAACTTCACTTTCATGTTCATCAAACCAATATTTCACCAGTCTTGCTGTGTGTATTGGTGCATTGTCATCCTGATACATGGCACCGCCTTCAGGATACAATGTTTGAACCATTGGATGCACATGGTCCTCCAGAATGGTTCAGTAGTCCTTGGCAGTGACGCGCCCATCTAGCACAAGTATTGGGACAAGGGAATGCCATGATATGGCAGCCCAAACCATCACTGATCCACCCCCATGCTTCACTCTGGGCATGCAACAGTCTGGGTGGTACGCTTCTTTGGGGCTTCTCCACACCGTAACTCTCCCGGATGTGGGGAAAACAGTAAAGGTGGACTCATCACCTTTACATTGTCCACAGCCCAAGATTTGCGCTCCTTGCACCATTGAAACCGACGTTTGGCATTGGCACGAGTGACCAGAGGTTTGGCTATAGCAGCCCGGCCGTGTATATTGACCCTGTGGAGCTCCCGATGGACAGTTTTGGTGGAAACAGGAGAGTTGAGGTGCACATTTAATTCTGCCGTTATTTGGGCAGCTGTGGTTTTATGTTTTTTGGATACAATCCGGGTTAGCACCCGAACATCCCTTTCAGACAGCTTTTTCTCGCGTCCACAGTTAATCCTGTTGGATGTGGTTCGTCCTTCTTGGTGGTATGCTGACATTACCCTGGATACTGTGGCTCTTGATACATCACAAAGACTTGCTGTCTTGGTCACAGATGCACCAGCAAGACGTGCACCAACAATTTGTCCTCTTTTGAACTCTGGTATGTCACCCATAATGTTGTGTGCATTGCAATATTTTGAGCAAAACTGTGCTCTTACCCTGCTAATTGAACCTTCACACTCTGCTCTTACTGGTGCAATGTGCAATTAATGAAGATTGGCCACCAGGCTGGTCCAATTTAGCCATGAAACCTCCCACACTAAGATGACAGGTGTTTCAGTTTCATTGTCCAACCCCTGTAATTGGTGTACTAAGAAGAGCATACATAAATCAACATCTTTCCAAAATTTCAAGACATTTTAGATTTAATATAGTCAAAATACTGAGCCCTGGTGTTGACAACAAAGAATGCATTTCCCCCAAAACAAATGACAAAAAAAAAAAATGCAAAAAAAAGAGGCCAAAAAGTTCAACAAAAAGCAAGATATTAATACCAGCTATCTCACAGAAAGGAGGCAGCACAGCGGTTAGCACTCTTGCCTCACAGCAAAAAGGTCCTGGGTTTGAATCCACCTTAGGCGAGGCCTTTCTGTGTGGAGTTTACATGCTGTTATCTCTCAGTACTCTGGTTTCCTCCCACAGTCCAAAGACATGCAGTTAGGTTAATTGCTGATTATAAATTGCTCACAGGCATGAATGGTTTTCTGTCTCTCTCTGTTGGCCCTGCAACAGGCTGGCAACCTGTACAGGGTGTACCCTGCATTTTGTCTTGGGACAGCTGAGACAGACTCCAGCCCCCCTGTGACCCTGACAAGGATAAACAGAAGAGGATAGGTGGATGTTTATTTATTTATTCATTGCTGTTGGCAACAATTTTACAAGTGTCTTATTGGTCTTTGAGCAGTACTATCTGAAGAGTAAACTGTGCCTTGAATTGTCATGGGAATGTGCGTGTATTCATTTGGTGATTTCGAAAATGTATAAATGTTGCTGTACATGACTCTAATCTGCTGCTTAGCCTCTTTCACACTGTTGGAACTCAAGCGTGTGTGTGCATGTATAAATAAAAAATAATGCGTGTGTGTGTTCTAGTAGCTCGAGCTGCTAGAACACACACAACACAAACAACTCCTGAGCACAAAGACAAAATAACTCACACTGAACATAATACGAAAGGAAAACTGGGGAAACTAAACATTAACAATAACCTCCATAAACACTAAACAGGAACATAACCTAAATATAACAAGAACTAGAGGTTCAAATTACTAGAGTGTAAATAAAAGCAAAACCATAATTTAACAATAATCAAAAACTAACAGCACAATGAAATCAAAAGGAAAAACTCCTAATAACAAACAAGAATCCTAAACTCCACAAACCCCCCCCAAACCCTGGCTCAAAACCCAGGACCAGGGGCCCCTGCCACAAAGCAGGATTTTATCTTATCCAGGTGGCTTCAGGGTCAACTCTGAGAATCTGTACTACAAAGGTGGTTCACTTCTTACCAGGATATCTGGTAACATGCTGTGAAGGTAACGTGCTCCAGCGCAGGTTAGTTTCCAGATTAGAGATCAGCAGGTATGAAATGACCACCCACTGACCCATCAGTCCTCTGGAAAATAGTGTCACATTCCTGGATGATCTGTCAGATCTCTGTGTACAGATACCAGGAAAGTCTGAGGTTTTTCAGTAGCATCTAATTTCTGCATTGCCCTGATGAGCTCCAGTAATAAATAAAGGTTCTTAGAAGCAACTTTATTCCTTGACTTTTTTTTTTCTGCTGACTGCAAACAACTTTATTGTTCTATAAGCATTAATGTATGATCCTAAAACAGGATATCTACATGCAAACCTTATATCAAACTCACATGTAGAAAAAGCCTACATTTGAATTCTGAATTTCTCCTCTTTACTCTCAGATCATTAAACACCACCAAGGTTGCAGCTGAGAGAATAAAAACTAAAACGTTCCTTGAAACATTGTTTGAATTAAAAGCTCAGTTGTAATCCATCAGATTCTCCTGTGCTTTAATGATACGGTTGTGATATTGATAAGTTTCATAACTTACACAGTTGGCATCTTCAAATAGGCTAAACTTTATTAATGTAGTCACTGTTTTAAAGTATTCTATGTACTCTTGGAAAGTATATGGAATATATTGTGGAAACTCTGGACCCCGAGAGCTGTAATCTAAAGAGATATGAAAGCAACATAAATATGAAACTAATTTTAGAGCAGACAACCACACAGTTCCTCGCTTTCAGAGACACGATACCAAAACTCACAATAATATCACTGACACAATCCAAAAGTTATCAGACCTGTGATTTGCAGTTACTGTAGCTGAGCCATGACTGGATAGTTGCTTTTATTGTCTCAGTTTTAACAGTCTTTATTGGCAAGAAGTGGTCCAACAAGGATTATGCTTCTGCATGCAAAAGGTTTACATTTAAGTAATTTATTGGCAATAAGCTGTCATAGCTTGTTATTGTTTTTTTTGACTTTACAGAAACTATAACAGGCTCTGTTACTGTACGTGCTGGCAAACCCTTCCTCTGAAAGCAACAATGTGGAAAGTGATCGACAGTTCATACCAAAGCTTTTCTAGATGTGCTGTTTCTTTGACTAGAGAACATACTCACTGATCAGTAATGAAACCGTAACAGCTAAAAAAAAAAGTTGAATAATCATTAACAAATACTAGGATAGTATCATCAAAATATAATCACCATTTTATTAGCTTTGATACAGTACATATTACTATATATTATTCATTAAATCAGCTGTTTGTTTTTTTTTCATTCATATGAATGGGTGAGTGTGTAAATATACATTTAAATATTCATTTACAAAAAAATAGTAAACATTTCTATTTCCTAAAGATTAAACATTAAATCAAATGTAATATGATTCACAATTCATTTGTGAGTTAAAAAGTTAACCTAAAATCTGATACAGTGGTTCCTAGTTATTTATGTGAGAGAAGAGCTTAAAGGGGAAAGTTGTTGGAGCGTTTTTAAAGTATAACTGATGGCCTTTTCTTCCCATAAAATGGACCTGACAGACACTGAAAATGGAAGTGAAAGGGCAGCTCGCACGTGACATGGTGATGAATGAAGTGACACCAGAGTACATTTGCAGTTTTTCTCATCGTGTTTTCATTCTTGACCTGTACAGTACAGTAGCTCCTCTTCCATTCACATATCAGGTAAGATCAGTAATCTTGTACAGTAAGACAGCTGATAGTGAGTACATTGATATAGAACATCAACACTGAAGACCGTTATTAATGCTCAGTATTTATTTTTGTTTTTTATTTTGATCATGATAGAACTGATTTGCATTAAGATAGAATAATGTGTCTCTTTAGGTGTGTGTGTGTGTGTGTGTGTGTGTGTGTGTGTGTGTGTGTGTGTGTGTGTGTGTGTGTGTGTGTGTGTGTGTGTGTGGTTTGTATTTCACTTACTGAATCTCATGTCAGCTTGGTTTCAAGTTCATGGAAATGTATCTATTTTTTAGTCTGAGATTACAGAAACATCATTCAGAAAAGTATAAAAAACAAAAACACTAGCAAATGTATTTAACTACAGTGATTTACTCTCTATTACTTTTGATACAGTAAGAGTGATGGCACTATCAGCCTTATGCAAAACCAGAGGACAAGCTTGTGTCAGAGCCAACAAGCGCTTGTTTCTCATCTTCTCCCTACTGTGTCTTGTTTATGTCGCAAATTCACTGAAAACCAAGAACTATGTGGTGAGTTCATCCTCACTTAATTTCCTTTGATGACATAAAAATGATAGAATTATGTGTACATAGCAAGTTATCAGGATGTTTTGATTGTTTATATATATATATGCTTGAGCAGATGTCATTTTTATTTTTTCAAATTTCAGGAAGCAATGAAGAAAGCATTAGTGGAAACAGACAGACTGAAGGTCGGTCAGTCTCCATACTGCTCACAAGTCATGCACGTGCAGTAACTGCAGTGGATACAAAAGATTTTAACAGTAAAACTTAATTGTGCTAAATGTTTTTTGTTTTTTTTTATTAGGCAGAACAGGAGCATAGAACTGCAACAATCACTAAGCTATTTGATCTTTCAAGTTCGCTGACTAACAAAGAAAAACTGGTAAATTAATAATTTCTTTACTTTTGTTAATTTTGTTGAAAATACTATTTTTAAACATTTTTAATTTAAATAATCTTTTGTTGGAATTTTCCTAATTTGAAGCTGTTTTCATTGTGTTGTTGAGCAGCCATCACACTCACTATGTTTGCCCCTTTCTGGGAAATTGCAGGAGCTATTCAAGGAAACACTTAGCAAAGCTGTAGAAGAAGAAAAGAGACTGAAGGTGGGTTAGTTAGTCTCCAGATTGCTCACGTGTTGAGTGAAAAAGTCTGTAATTTGTATAGAAGTAAAAAATATGCAAGAATGTACCCTGCCTCTTGCCCTATGACAGCTGGGATAGGCTCCCCCACCCCAGCGACTCTCAAAAGGATAAGCAAAAGAGAATGGATGGATGGATGGATGGATGGATGGATGGATGGATGGATGGATGGATGGATGGATGGATGGATGGATGGATTAATAAAATTAGGAACTAAAAAAGTCCATTTGACATTGGCATACATTTAGTGATGTGATGCACAGCAAACTGACAGCAGTGTATACAACAATGTAATATATGAATTGAATTTGTGCTGAAACTTTTAATTCTCTCCATCAGGCCGAATACAAGAACAACATGGAAATGGCCTCAAAAGAATTGGAGAAAACAGTGAAGCAAGTTATTCCTCTAATGGAATTAGTGAAGTCACTGCCACATTCTCCACCCCTGCTGGATCTCGTTAACACTGCAAAGAAAGTGTTGAAGAATGCCAATACTTACTTAGACAAGAGACTGGCTTTGCTGCAGTAATCGAGAACTCAAAAAAGAGTGTAAATGAGGAGGGAAACAGCAAACTGAGTTGTAACAATTTACACTTCTGCCTCTGTTGATCTTTGTTTTGTTTTTGTTGTGTCTATGTCATTTTCCAACAGACAGCCAGCATATCCCCATGAAATTATACACCTGCAACTTCTTTAAATGAAATAAATTGTCTGCAGTTTCTATCTGGGCAACCCCCTGTAAGGCCTCCATGGAAACCGAGGACAAAATCTTTTAGGGCCCATAATGTTTGACCTTACTTATCCCATGTGGGGGCCCACCTATGGGTGCTGGCAGGGTGCTGTAGTTCACAGAGAATTTTTGGTTTTGCTATTCTTGACCAACGATTTAAATAAAACATTCCACAGCACTTGTGATAAGGATTTGTTTTCTGTAAGGATGTTACCACTCACAAAATAAAAGATTGATATTCTACCATGTGTGACCTTTCATTCCTGAAGTCCCAGTTTCAAGCCTCAGTATGAGGCTGTCACCCTTTTGATCGCAAAAGGAATAAAATAAATGGATGCAACAAGAAAGAGCTGATCTGAGGGTGTAACTGCACATTCATCAGCTAACAAGTTGTCTGTTACAAGTCATTAACCAATGAGCCAAAGGAAGATTATCTGTGTTTTCATACATCAAGAAGATTTATTTTTTGTTCTATATGACCCAAAATGAGTGACAGAGACCAAAAACTACCAAAACTAAAGTATTTACAGAGGTTGTTTCAGAAATCTGTAGACTTCAATAAGACAAATAGAGCTATCACTGTCTGATGGCCTTAAGATGGAATGCAGCTTTTTAGACACTTCTGCACAGGTTTCATTTTTCCAACCTGGAAGCTACTATTTTATATTGTCTAAGGATGCTACTGGAGCTAATGCTGATTGTAGAGACTGTGCCATCCTTTCCAACCCACATATATTGATCATGATTCACAACAACCGTCTCCAAACACACAGACTCCAAACACAGCACCCACAGGCCCTCTTTCTGATCTCAGGGGACTTTAACCACGTCTCCCTGTCCTCCACTCTCCCCACCTTCACCCAGTATGTCACCTGCCACACCAGGAATACCAACACACTGGATCTACTGTATGCCAACATCAAGGAGGCATACAGCTCATCACCTCTGCCTCCCCTGGGGGGCTCAGATCACAACCTGGTTCATCTCCAGCCTGTGTACAAACCCTTGGTACACAGAGAACCTGTTGTGACACACACAGTGAAGAAATGGTCTGAGGAGACTGAAGAAGCTCTGAGAGACTGCTTTAGCTCCACTGTGTGGGAAGAGCTTTGTGCCCCTCATGGGGAGGACATCGACAGCATCACGGACTGCATCACTGATTACATCAATTTCTGCGTGGAAAACACTGTGCCCACCAGGAGGGTACGGTGTTTTTCAAACAACAAACCCTGGATCAACTCTGAAATAAAGGCTCTCCTGAAGGAGAAGAAGAGAGCCTTTAGATCAGGAAATAAGGAGGAGCTGAGAGCCGTGCAGAAGGATCTGAGAAGGAAAATCAGGGATGGAAAAAACATCTACAGGAAGAAGATGGAGGACCAGCTACAGCAGAGCAA
The DNA here is from genome assembly GCF_007364275.1 of Archocentrus centrarchus. NCBI lineage: Eukaryota > Metazoa > Chordata > Actinopteri > Cichliformes > Cichlidae > Archocentrus > Archocentrus centrarchus. The sequence continues at coordinate 3,918,689 of NW_022060145.1, forward strand.
CATCAGTGGGGTTTGGAGGAGTTTGAACTCAATTTCAGGCCACAAACCAAGCCCTAGGGTTGTGGGAGACTTAGAGTGGGTTAACAACCTGAACCAGTTCTTTAACAGGTTTGACCAGCCACCCACCCCTCCCCCAGCCCAGTCCCCCCTGCTGTCAGCCCCACCATCTTTAATGACTGCCAACCTTTCTTCTTCTTGGGACCTCACACCTCTCAGCTCTCAGCCATCACCCACCCCCTTCACTTCTGAGGACTCCATCTCACAACCCCCATCCCCCACCTCCATCTTGTCCCTCTCAACTCATCATGTGAGGAAGGAGCTACGTAAGATCAAGGTGCGAAAGGCTGCTGGTCCAGACGGCATCAGCTCCAGGCTCCTGAGGTGCTGCGCAGATCAGCTGTGTGGCATCATGGGATACATGTTCAACCTGAGCTTGAAGCTGGGGAAAGTACCACAACTGTGGAAGACCTCCTGTGTGGTACCGGTACCAAAGACCAAACATCCAAAGGATCTTAGCAGCTACAGGCCGGTAGCCCTGACATCGCATCTAATGAAGACCCTCGAGAGGCTGGTCCTCAACCATCTACGCCTCATGGTGTCGTCTTCGTTGGACCCGCTGCAGTTCGCCTACCGGCCTGGCATCGGGGTGGATGACGCCATCATCTACCTCCTGCACCGAGCTCTGACCCACCTGGAGAAGCCTGGAAGCACTGTGAGGATCATGTTCTTTGATTTCTCCAGTGCTTTTAACACCATCCAGCCAGGACTTCTGAGAGACAAGCTGGAACTGTCAGGAGTGGACCACCACATCTCCGAGTGGATACTGGACTACCTCACTGACCGCCCACAGTACGTGAGGACACAGGGCTGTGTCTCTGACAGGCTGGTCTGCAGTACGGGGGCCCCACAGGGAACTGTGCTGGCACCGTTCCTCTTCACCCTCTACACTGCAGACTTCTCCATCAACTCCTCACGCTGCCATCTGCAGAAGTTCTCTGACGACTCTGCCATAGTTGGCCTCATCACAGGTGAGGATGACTCAGAGTACAGACAGTGGACTCAGGACTTTGTGGACTGGTGCCAGCGGAACCACCTCCTGATCAACGCCGCTAAAACCAAGGAGCTGGTGGTGGATTTCCGCAGGCGCAGACCCACCACACGGACACCGGTGAACATCCAGGGAGTGGACATTGAGATAGTGGACTCTTATAAGTACCTGGGTGTTCACCTAAACAATAAACTGGACTGGACTCATAACACTGATGCGCTCTACAGGAAGGGTCAGAGCAGACTCTACCTGTTGAGAAGGCTGAGGTCTTTTGGAGTGCAGGGGACACTCCTGAAGACCTTCTATGACTCTGTGGTGGCATCAGCCATCTTCTATGCAGCAGTATGTTGGAGCAGCAGCTTGTCTACAGCTGAGAGGAAGAGGATAGACAAGCTCATCAGGAAAGCCAGCTCTGTCCTAGGATGTCCTCTCGACTCAGTGCAGGTGGTGGGAGACAGAAGGACTCTGACCAAAATAACATCACTGATGGACAAGGTCTCCCATCCCATGCATGAAACTGTTGCTGAGCTGGAGAGCTCCTTCAGTGACAGACTGCTGCATCCTAAATGCACAAAGGAGCGTTACCGCAGATCCTTCCTCCCAGCAGCTGTAAGACTTTATAACCATCACTGCTCCCAACAAAAACCACAATAGCCTACACAATGTAGGATAATATATAATATACTGTAAATAGTCCGGCCTGTTAAGGTTCAACACACAGGCACATCATGTACATTGTATATAGTGTTATTATTAGTAGTATTAAGGTTAATATTGTTTGTTGATTTTATATATATTCTTTTCTTAATAGTGTGAATTATTATATCTTTATTTATATTTATAATAACTGCGGCTGCTGTTACACCCAAATTTCCCCTCTGTGGGACAATAAAGGCTGTTTCTTCTTCTTCTTCTTCTTTCTCTACTTTCCAAGTTGGTTCGTTACAGTTGGTGATGAAGGAGGGACAAAAATCACTGGTCACATGATTTAAAGTATAAAAAAGTATACATGCTAAAACTAAACAAACAAACAAACAAAAAAATACAATAATGAACTCAAAATCCCTTAAAAATCCACAAAGTAATTGTGGTCATTTTTCTTTTACAAAGCATATTCTAAATAGCAACACAGTTTCCAGTTTTAAAACATGTTTTAAAACTGTTTGCAGAAGTTTATTGTTACAGAAATTTACAGAAATTTCTGTAATAATAAAACAGAAAAAATGTACAAAGTGAAGTACACATTTGTAATTCCTCATCACACTTATATCAGTTGGTGGCTCAGTAGTTAGCAGCGTTACCTCACAGCAGGAGGGTCTCTCATTCTAACCTGATTCTGTGTGGAGTTCACGTGTGTCTCCATGGTCAGGTGGGTTTGCTTCAGTGTCTCACACCGTTAGAAAACATGCGAGGTTAATGGTGCCTATCCAAGACACTGCTGCAAAAGAGATTCCTGGAATCGAAAGTTTCACCTCCTTAGAAAATTTAACCTAATTCCCTTTTCAGTTCCGAAGGAGATGGTAATGTACGTACTGTACTGTGTATCACTCATATTAGAACTACATACCTTGACAGAACCATTCTGCAATGACGCAGTTTTTGAGCTAAAACTCCACCAAGGCACCCCCCTTCCCCCCAAAAAAATATATATAACAAAAGACAGTGCAAAGGAAAGTAAATCAGCTTAATGAATTCAAGTTAATGATGATATTATGTATGCTCTACTTGACAAAAAAGTTTTAAAAAAGGGCAAGAAAGATTTGCTCACAATGTAGCGCTTCTTTAAACTGCTGGTTTCTGGTTTCTGCCAGTTTCAGTTTCATTTCATTTATTTTGTAATTTCCTGTGGTATGTGTTTATGGTTCACAGTACTTACAGTAAATGAAGTGGGCATTTTCCTGTAAAACAATGACTTTTGGAAAGGCGGCTAGATACCCCCCCAACATACCACCCTAAAAACCCACCCACTGACAGGTTAGCCTCATCATAGAGGAAGTGACACTAGGAGTATATAAAGCAGTTTGTGCTGTGTTGTCCCGTTCATGTTAACAATCACGAGTCCTCTTTCCAGGTAAGGACAGCAGCACTGCACTATGAGAAGATATGTAGGCAGACGTTTAATACAACATTTCTATTCAAATGTAAGAAGTTCCACTTTGTAAATACGTTATACTCATATGTTTCAGAACAGTGATGGCGACATCACGTTTGTCCAGAAGCAAAGGAGTGACTGGTGTCACAACCACCAGTGTCTGTTTTTTCCTTCTCACGCTGCTGTGTCTTGTCAGCCTTTCAGGTTCGCTGATTGATAAAGGCCAACTGGTAAAGCAATTGTTGGTGTTTTTTTAATGAACAATTGAATTCAGCACTTTTTAAACAAAGTAATTAGAGTCAGGTCAGCAGTTGTCATATTGCTTTGTGTGTTTATTAGTGATCCCTCTGTATTTGCAGGAGGAACTGAGAGAAAATGTTCAGAAACTACAACAAGAAGCACTGAGAAGGAAGGTGAGTCACTCAGTGTCCATGTTGTAGAAATGACTGAGTAATCTGAAGAGTTCACTATATTTACAATTTATATATATATATATATATATATATATATATATATATATATATATATATATATATATATATATATATTATATATTATTATTTGTCTGTTTTTTCTCCTCCAGGCTGAAAACAAGTTAGATAGAACCTACGTTCCACAACTCTTACAAGCTGTACCACACGTAATGGATTCTTTGTCTGAATTATTAAAGAAAGATTTTGCACCACTGCTGAAGATTCCAATGCTGGATACAACTGATGACATCAAGACATTTCTCAAGGAAGTCGGGAAGTACGCAGATAAATACCTTGAGACAACAGCTGCAGAAATCAAGGATTATGAAGAGAAATTAAGCGGCGTGATGGAACGGCTAATACACCTAGAAGAACATAAAGATGAACTGTAACATATTAATCATTGTTTTGTTTTTAGTATTTTATCTACTGTATCTGGGAAATGTCACTTTCTTTCAGACTGTGCAGCTTCAGTTTGAAGTTTTCTTGAACTATTTGAATTTTTTTTTCTTTTTCTTTCGCTGAGCAAAACCTTTTATACTAGTGTGCTACAAATCTAACTTTTTCATTTTCATTTTCTTGGATATAACAGAGCTCTGATGTAAACATAAGAGCATTAGTATAGCTGCCCATGTTTGTGAATAAAGTAATTAAATTGTATTTTCTGTTCTTGCAAATTGTGAAATTCATAAAGAAAGCCCGCAGTAACCTATAGACTCTAAGGCTACATGGTGTGCAACTGTTAAATAAGGATTGTATTGTATATCATGAACTATATTTTTAACACACAACAATGGCAAACGGAAGTCTACGAAGCCCCGCAAGGGACATTGAAAAAAAAAAGAAGACATATGTAGTTTTGCATATGTTAAAAGTAACAGAATCTGTTTTTTACTCTTTTCAAAGTTTTGCATCACACAATGAATACATATATAGATGGTTAAATATTTTATTATATCCCCATGCTTATATTGCTCATTTGACAGTCTTGCAAATATATTTTTTCTTCCTAATGATTTAAAATGATCATTGCGAGTCAGATTGGTTGTGCATTTTAAAGCAGTCCTACTGATATCATGTTCTACATGGAATAAATCACTGTGCTAAGAAAATAATGCACAAGTAAATAACCAAAAGTTTACATTTACTGTACTTTAATACTAACTGCTGAAGAACAAAAGCGGCACAAAATTATTGGTGACGCATGAATAGTTGAATAGTATTAACCACAAGAACACAGTAAACAACACACTGTATACAAGCCTTAGCTATTGCTCTTGTCCTGTAAATCGTCCACACCACTAGCTAGACTTGATTCACTGATATCTTTATTCTTCCCTTGTTTAACAAAATTTATGTTGGTTCTAACATTACACTGTACTCTATTATATTGCTGTCCTAAAAATAAGTCATCATTGAATTCATGAGATTTCTGTCTTTTTTTAGTGGCCAAATTCTTGCTGGTCCGTTTTGTTGTCATAAGTGGATCTGACAAAGCTCTGTGAAAAGAAAGCAAAAGGGCAGCTCCCACACGTGAGCAGTAACATGACTGAAGTGATACCAGAGTATATGAGGCATTTGCAGCATGTCACCTCACTGTGCTTTCCTTTTTTACATGTATGGTAGAGCAGCTCTTCCTCCACTCACCCAGCAGGTAAGATCAATAACACTATACAGTGGGGTGGTTTATATTTATATGTTTTGTACATGATATCAGTGATTTGATTCTTTTCTCTCAATATGATTGACAGTTTTTTTTTTTCCCAACAGTGATGGCAGCAGCAACCTTATCCACAAACAGACGACTGACTACTATCAGAAACACCAAAGGATTGATTTTAATGATCTTCTCTCTGCTGTCCCTGGTTTGTGTTTCACGTTCACTGACTAATAAGGACATTCGGGTAAATGAATTCATCCTTAAGCCAATTACACATTTATTTGTCACCGAAAGTCATTTTAAGTTCATTAATACTGTAGATGGCTTTTTTTTCTTCATTGAGAAATGTTTGTCGTGCAGATGCAGCTGACACACTTGAAACTGCTTTCTGCTAATTTCAGGAATTAAAAGAACAACTTCAAAAAGCAGAAGAAACAGCAGCCAGGATGAAGCTAGTCAGCCTCATGCAGATCACATGTTGTCAGTGAAATTTAGTTATGCAGGAACCAAAAAAAAAAAAGAAAAGAAAGAAAGAAACTACATTTCCCAACAGAAGATCTTTAGTGGTGTAATAAACTGCACACTGAGAGCAACAAAATTGCAGCGCTCAAAGAAAATCTCAGAGTAAATCTGATTAATGCTAAACATCTTTATTTTCTTCATCAGGCAGACCACGGGTCCAGCTCAAGAAAATTTAATGAAATAGCTGAGCAGTTTTATTCTGTTCAGGAACTAATAAAGACGTCATCGCTTTCAAAGGATTTTCCACCAATACTGGAACTTCTGAACAAATATGGTCACTTGATTGACAAAACCAAGATTTGGTTAGATGGGTCAGAAGATGACTTTGCAGCAAGAATAAAGGAAAATGAAAAGAAAGTGAAAAAAACTAAAGAACATTGTAAAATTCCTTGAGGAGCAACAAGATGAACTCTAATGGTTTCTGTGTAATGTCTTCAAATTACGGTTACTTTAGAATTTGGAGTAATTTTGTAAAATTGTTAGAGGTGGACAAAACTTATTTTGAACTTAGAGCTTTATTTTTGTTGTTACTGTTCCTGACCTGTGATTTGTTTTCACTATGAAAAGTAATCAACCAAAATTAACAAATACATAAATAATAAATGGATATACACTGAAAAACATGTGTCTGATGCCTCCAGTCTATTAAATAAATGTGTGTAGCCCCAACATATTGTGTTTTGTCTGTAAGAACGATGCTAGACATGTTGAGGCTAATACAGCCTGATTCTCAACTACTGCCCCTTTTTCTTTTTCTTTTTGAAGTTTAGATTCATAGTGTTGTGTTATTTTAAACTCATTGTTATTTACAGTTATATATGAGTTATACAATGATATAATAATAATAATAATAAAGATTGCCAACACATTGCAATCAGTTGGAGTCATTCTGTTACGTCATCTAGCATTTGACGTTATCTAATGCTACATGACTGAGTCATGCTATGACTCTTCTAGTATAATACTTTCGCTTTGCAGTAAATGGTCACATATGATTTCTGTGAAAGTAAAACAAGCGATGACTTGCAAAGGATCAGACCTAAAGTATGTCTCTTACTAAAAATAAACACATATCAGAGGTGAGCAATAGGGAAGTGGCAACAGGTGTGTATAAAAGCATTTCATGATGTAGCGCCTCTTCATTTTTCATTCATCAGCTTCTATTTACAACCCAAGTAAGTTTATAAATGTAAAGTCACCAAATCATAGTTCATTCATTTCATGTTGCACCAAATGTTGCCAGCTGGTGAAACTTCTGGACTAGAGGGAGGCCAGTTCAACACCCAGACTATTCTACTACAAAGTCATGCTATTGTAGTAAATGTATGTCATTTAATACACTTGCTGGAAAAACATCATCTGGATGGGAGCATATGTTGCTCTGAGACCTGTCTATTCCTTTCGGTGCTGATGGCACCTTTCCAGATGTACAATTCCATAGGCACCAATTCACCCCTATACCATCAAAAATGCAGACTTTTGAACTGAATGCTGATAAGCTGGATGGCCCCTCTCCTCTTTGTTCTGGAGGATGTAGCATTTCAATTCATCTGACCACATAATCTGCATAATCTTATTCATCTGCAGTGGTTTGAATTCTATCTATCTGACAGATTCCATGTAAATTGTATGTAAATGTGCGTGTAAATGGGGAGTCTTCTTCACGCAGAAAAGTTAGGTAAGGAGTTCCAGATGGCTCTGTGCTGGGACCAATACTTTTTACATTATTATACACTCCACCTGCAATAACCCAACCCGACCTAGTTACAGCACAGGGTTCAGAGAGGTTTCCTGTTACAATGTAGCTTACAGCATAGATTTACCACTCAGAGTAAATAATGTTTTTTGTTCTTCTACTCATTGTACATGCCAGATGTTATACACAGATTTCAGGTTTGTATGGAGTAGGAGTTTTTTTTAATAAAGCAACTCTGGATAAATCCTGCCCTTGTTCTCAGGGCCACACACAGACCCCAGCCATTTCTAGCAGAAGCGTTAACCCTTATATCATTGAATGAACATATTCATTCTTCTACATGTATAGCCTCCATTTTTTGTTTTCAGCAAAAAACACATGCATAAACCATGCGCTCATACTGTATTATTTTGTTAGTACATCACTCGTGGCCTCACTGGTCTGTTAGCGCAGGTCCCACTGATGAATATCATGCTATGCTAATTTGTCTAATTTTATACGGATGTTTCAAAGGTTTGGGAATATGACTTGGATTTCAGAGTATGGAGAGTGGTGGCTCAATCTGAGAAATATAATACTTTCACTTTACAGTAAATGGTCATGTGTGATTTCTGTGAGAGTGAAACAAAAGCGATGACTTGCAAAGGATCAGTTATATATTAACCAACCATAGAGAATTCAGGCCACTATTTAATAATAATAAAAATAATAATAATAATAATAAAAATTAAAATAATAAAAAAAACACTTCACTTCACATAGGACTGTACTATTGGCAAATGTAGTATAAAGTATCAAAATTAAAAGTACCCTAAACAAACTTTCTGCAAAATTTCATCAAGATTGATTAACTCATCTGGGAAAAGATAAGGAACATACAAGTACAATATGCTACAAAAATAGCTATGCTGTTATCATTATACACTAGAAATCACCTAAGTCAGACTGTAGCCAACCACCCTGGATGTGGCTGGTTGATTGTAGCAAGACAGTCTCTGTATATACATATATATACTTCAATATAGTTGATACTTAGTAAATGAGAGTGTGCAACCTTGTTACATGTCCAAATTTTTTTGAAAAAGATTTAACTGATCCAATTACTCATCAAGTATACAGGTACGGCAGTGTTGAGACACACACACACACACACACACACACACACACACACACACACACACACACACACACACACACACACACACACACACACATTAAGGGGAAGTGGATCCAGTTGGGAGAATGCGGCAATCAAGCCAGTCTCAAGGAGGAGCTAAAACTCAAAGTACAGACAAAGTACAGACAACCAGCTGCCAAAGTAAAACAGAAAATAACCCCAAAACATACACAAGATAGGCATATGGACAGGCATAAGTTAGCCATTTCATTATGAATTGAGGAAACAAGAAAAAGCTATAAAGAGTTGGTTAAAATCTGCAGCTTTTATGAAGCACTAAACATCAGTTTGTAGTGAAAGTGGTCTGTTGTTTAAATTACCAAAAACTATACATTTTTTATTTTGGTATCTGGAGCCCTTGTACAGTTGTAAACTTTGCCTAGTTGATAACTCAACCTTTAGCTACCCTGGTAAAATTGAAAAACAAAACCAAATCATGTCTAAAACTATGAAAATATCTGCTACGTTTGACAATGTGACAGTTCAAATGTCAACATAAAAAAGAAAACCCAAGCATCTGAAGATTTCTCCCAGTCTCTTTTTCACTTTTATTATTAACTGTGGTTTTGTTTGTGACACAGTATTACATAAATAAAATAAAATAAAATCAAAGTAAATATATATATATATATATATATATATATATATATATATATATATATATATATATATATATAAAGAAATAAAACTAAAGTGGCAGCTAGACACACCCACCCGCAGGTGGGCCATTCCATGTGGGAGGTGACACTAAGAGTATATAAAGCATTTTGTGGTGTCAGATCATCATTCATCAGTTCTTCCAATAGCAGGTAAGATCAGCAATGCTGTGCTACAAGAAGATATTCTAGGCAGACTTTAATATAACATCTGCAAAAGGCAATTTTATTAATTTTTTACTTCAATTACTACTATTTATACTGTATGCTCTGTTGTTTCAGAACACTGATGGCAGCAGCAGGTTTGGCCAGAAGCAAAGGAGTGAATGGTGTCACGTCTGTCATCATCTTCACTCTGCTGTGTTTGGTTTGCCTTTCAGGTTCAGTGATAGACAAGGGTGAACAGGTAAGATGATTGTTTTAATTAAGCACTTTAAAATCTAACTCATCGCCATATGATTAGCATTCTTCTTTCCAAAATTAGCATTGCTTGTGTTTGTTTTTGTTTATGCTCATAATCACATGCTTCACATGCATGTTTGCTAACATTTTTCTGAACATGCAGGAGGAACTGATAGAAAACATTCAGAAACTACAAGGAGAAGCAGTGAGAAGGAAGGTGAGTCTGTCAGTGTCCATGTTGTGAATGAGTAATTTGGAGAGTCTGTTACTGCTAATATAAATATTTATAATGTTTTGAAACAACCAAAACACAGAAAAGTGAAATGAACAGTCTCTTTGTAACAGAATACATATATCTTCTTTTTTTTTTAATTATTATTTGGTTTTGTTTTCTTCTCCAGGCTGAAAACAAGCTAGATAGAGCTTATGCTCCTCTAATCTTTGATGATATTACACACCTAATGGGCCATACTATTAAAATAGTAAAAACAACAATGAAAGATTTTATACTGCTTACGCCAGTGGTGGATTTAATGGACGACCTAGAGATGTTCCTGGAAGAGGTGAAGACGTACGTAGATACATACATAGAAAAGAAAGCTGCAGAAATCAAGGACTATGAAGAGAAACTAAGTATTATGATGAAGTGGGTCACACACCTTGATGTACATAAAGATGAACTGTAAAATATTAGTCATTGTCTGTCTCTGGTATTGTATGTACTGTAACCTTTCGTATTAGTGCAGTAAAAACTCGGGCTTGTCAACATCTTTCTCCAGGCTCAGAGCTTGAATGTAAACATTGATGCAGAGATTTTAAGTTTTGTTTTCTTCTCCAGGCTTTTTTTATATAGCAAAAGCCTGTCTGTCAATAAAAAAATAAATTATTGTTATTTGCAAATTGTGTAATTTATGCAGAAACACAGCAGCTGTAGCACATTGCTGACAAACCTTGAGTGTCTAATAGCGAATGTCCTGTCCAGTGCTTATTCACTGCCAAAAAAATGCCAGTTCCATAACCTACAAAGAGCAAAACACCAATGAACTATTCACATGATGAGTATATAACCAATTTATATACTCACACAAGAAATATTTTATGCACTGATTTCTTTCCTTGCTGTTTTGAAATAGGGAGCCCAGAAATATTCTTGTCTGAATCTGAATAAGGGGATTGCCAATGTGTAAACCTTAACCTTCATGATGATAAGTAGTGGTTAAAAAACTACTAAAACACAATCTACTTTTCAGGTACTGATAGAACAGTAGAACAGTAGAAAACTGGTTGTGATAGGGTAGAAATATACACATATGCTGTATACAGTAGGGTTTAATATTTTTCCCGAAAATGACATGAATCAAATCCCGGGAAATGACGAGCCATTTCCCGGGAATCCCGGGAAAAAGTTTCTTTATTTTTTTTATTTTAATTAGGCCTTCTGTAGCCTGTGTCGGCCTTAACCTATTGTGATATTGTAGAGGTAGCTTTCCAGCTATGTCCTGTTATGCCCAGTAGGGGGTAACGTCGGCTTGATTAATGCAATAAAACCTACATCTCTGCATTCGAGTGCTCGAGCTATGCGGTGTTGTATCGTTCCTCAACACTCCCTTAACAAATATAATTCGAATATTCCTCCATTGTACATGGAATTATACCAAGCTATTTTACAACTGCTGGTGCAAAACAATACGGTTCATCTCCACAGCATTGATAAAGGCTCAGCCACGCTGTCGTGGCGACATCTGTTGCACTATATCTCCACCAGTGGAACGCTGTATTAGTCATTGAAAAGTTAACTACCGTACTACACTATAATATGGCATAACACAGGGCCTTGAGTAATGCACTACGACTTGGTCATTGCCATTCTGGCAACAGCAAATTTATAACACCGTGTCTGAGGGTTAAAGTAGGTTCGCTGTGAATCGTCTATTGAAAAACTGGCCAATCCTTATAGCCTAAAAAATATACATTTTACTCAACTCCATTTTAAAAGTGAAATATGTTAAAGCAATCTATTTCATGATAATTTCTTCACACATTAGGCCCGTATCCTAATTCATGATTGTTAGTAAGCGGCTGCAAACGAGGAAAAGAAACACTCGAAGTTACACAGATATTTCTTTATTGTTCAGGGCAGGCATATTTTATAGGCTATATAATGCAATATAACAATATATAATAATATAAAATTATATAATACAAAATACCTTAGGGTAAACACATTGCCTATGATTTCAACAAATTAAAGAGGAAAAAAGTACAACTGTGTAATACCTCTATTAAAACGCTTGAGATGAAGGCTGAAGCCAGCCTCAAACGGAGGCTGAACGTGCCTGAAATGAAGAGTAATGCTTTTCGCATTAAACGAACCCTTCTCTCAATATTTCCTTAAATTTAACATTCTGAAGCTTTCTTTTCTTTCTGAAAGTCAAATCGACGCGCGCGACTTTTTTCCCGGTTTCCCGTCTAACGTTTCCCGGGAAACGGGAAATGGTTCTGATCGCATTTCCCGGGAATCCCGGATCCCGGGATTAAACCCTAGTATACAGCATATGTGTATATTTCTACCCTATCACAACCACTCACATGACAGTGAGTTCACTGTACTTAAATGGCCTCCAATTGAGTTCCTTGTGATCCAGAGTAAAAAGCCCACATATTTAATACAAATATTTTCACTGTAGAGTCAATGCCTGCCTGGAAGGTCAGAGCGATTTATTGGTGCTCTTAGATTCAAGAAAAGGTGTGTTGTTCAATGATAGCATGTAGAATACTGTATAATTTCCTTGTTTAACAAAAGTCATGCTGGTTCTAACATTGGACTGTAACTCATTATTTGTGTACGTCTTGTAAGAAGAGTGTAACTGAAAATTGAACTCCAAGTGGAAAGTTGTTTGTTTTGTTTGAGTGTTTGATGGCAGGCTTTTTCTGTAAAGTGTAAATACTACATCTGTGAAAATGAAAGTAAAAGGGCAGCTCACACATGATATGTAGCTTGAGAGAAGTGACACCAGGAATATATCAAGCACTTGCAACGTGTCTCCTCTTTTGTGTTTTCATTCTTCACCTGTACAGGACAGCAGCTCTTCAACAATTCACACAGATAAAATCAGAAACATTCTAAAGAACGATTGTTTATTCAATTCAATCAGAATTCAGTTCAATTCAATTTATATAGTGCTAAATTGCAACAAATAGTCATCTCAAAACACTTGATTCTGTAAGATGGATATTCAACAATAATTACAGAGAAAAACCAACAGTCAAAACGACATTTTGTGTTACACTTGAATTTAACAAGTGGGAATTCCCTTTTTAATCTTAATTTAGCAATAATGCTCTGTCATTTTCTCCCAATCTGAAATACTGTTTTAATTTCAACAGCGATGGCAGGAAGTGTCCAGTTATCCAAAAACAGAGAACTTGAAGTGGAAAGGTTTTTTTTAGCATCTGCTCTCTGCTGTCCACGGTTTATTTTGCAAATTCAATGACCGAGAAACATTTGGTAAATGAATTCTTGCTTAAGCTGCTTTTTATGACACAACATTTACACATTTATTTGTACACACATAATTTCAGTCATACTGAATAAATATTGGGTTATCAAAGGTTTCTTCATGCATAATTGTTTGCGTGTAATGCTCAAGCTACTGACACATTTAAATTCACTTTCTGCAAATTACAGAAATTCAAAGAACAACTTCAAAAGGAGGAAGAAGAATTAGCAAGAACGAAGGTGGGTGAGTTATGCTTCTTTTCCACTGTACCTACTCAGCTCAGCTCAACTCTACTTACTCAGCTCTAATGTTTTTTAGGGTTTTCCATAAGGCGGTATTACCTGGTATCAGGTACTTCTTTAGTACCTACTAAGTCGGGGTTCCAAGTGAGCTGAGTGGAGCTGAAAATGTAACATCAACAGATTACATGCCACTGATTGGCCAAGCAGTGATGTCACTAGATTAGTCATGAGAGTGACTCCTTCATAAAAATGAAACCCTCCATTTTTGAAACCTGACAATGAGGGAAATGGCTACACACTAATCAGCACTGTGGTCCAACAATGAGGTGCAAACAATTTTTTTGGTTGGTGGCTGATGGAGTGAACGCTGCTTTGTTGGCTGCCTTGCTATAACAACCCCACCTACACTGAGTTGCTACTCAATTGTCATGGAAAACAAATAAAGTAGAGAAAGTAGAGTCAAGTTGAGTTTACTTGAGCTGAGCAGGTACTAGTAGTAAAGTGGCATTAGTCTCATACTAATCACAAGTTGTCACTGAAATTTGGTCATGCATTTATTCAAAATCTGGCAACATGTTGTAAGAGTAAATATGATTTGAGCTAAATGTTTTCATTTTCATTATCAGGCAGAATATGAGTGCATAAAAGCAACCTCAAGAGAATTGGATGAAACACTAGAGCCATATTATCTTATTCTGGAACTAATAAAGAAGTCATCGTCCTCAGAGGATTTTCCACCACAGCTGGAAATGGCAACTAGTTTGGGTCACTTCGTTGATAAAATGAAGATGAAGTTTGCCATGATGGAAGACGAATGTTCTGCGAAGATAAAGGACACTGAAAAGGAACTCGAAGAAATGAGGAACATCATAAAATTTCTCAAGGAGCATCAAGATGAACTCTAAAGTTCTAAACTGTAAAATACTTTTAAAAAATTGCATAGGTTGTTCAACTATTGTTTGGAATATAGATGCATTTACTATTACTGTTTTGATTAGAGAGGTGGAAGTATTTAGTTTGAACTTAATAAAACTTTATTTAAATTTTACTATATCTGTGATTTATTTTTGGTTGGCCAGTTGTGTGATTAAATGTATTTACATACTTAAATTTCACATCAGTATGAAATGTAAGTAATGAATCATAATAAATAAATAGATACAGAAAAAAAACATTTAAAAAATTAGTGCCTGATGCTTCCATTTGACCAGTTAGGGTTAGGGTTTATATTAATAATGCTCTCTTATTTTAAACTAAATGTTATATTTTTACGTGGTATTATATAAAGGACATGTATGTATCAGGAACGTGAGACAGCGGTGAGGTGTATGTAGGAATGACAAAAGAGTTAAGAATTACATCAGGGAACAGCTCGAAGCCCTGTCTTTGTTGCAGTGGTGACGGACGGGCTGACAGAAGTCTTTGTGGACTGTAATGTTTGCAGATGACATTGTGAGCTGTAGTCAGACTATGGAGCACACTTGGCTGGTACTGTATGCACTGGAGAGAATTAAAGTCGAGTTCATTGAACACCAACTGGTAACTTCATTCTTGCTTGGTTTGAAATGATCATTGCAAATGAAGAGCTGGATGAGGAAACTGCACACAAGGAAAACCAACTGAGAAAATTGACACCACTTATTGAACACATTGAGGAGCAGCAAGCTGAACTGTAACTTTCATATCAATCAATACCTAAGCTTTGATCGACAAGTCTCTTTAATTTTTTCCTAGAACTGCCTTTGAAATGTTGATCTCTTTTTACCAGTAATGAAAACACTGATACACTTTGCATGCAACTATTACACAATTAGAGAAATATAAAAAATGTTTGTGCAATGATACAAAATAAAGACATTTACCTTCTGTTAATGTTCTGTTAGTTATGTTAGCTATAATTATAACCAATAATGGAATAGTTGCAAACACAGTTGTACGACTAATGGATTAGTTTTAAGTGTTCTGGTAAGCCATCAAAGTGAACCTCCACAACACGAAATAATTTAAAGAAATCCTGCCACCATTTTTGTTTTCCCGTTTTGCGATATCATCTGTGAAAATGGGCTATACATGTATAACTAAAGCACGTGTTCTCTTTTACATTAGATAACAGAAATTTTAAGGTTCATGTCTTTTTGATGTTCTGTACATGATTAGATAAATGTGTCTGTGTTGTGAATAAAGGGTGAAAATCTGGTCAGAGTGACCCATTCTTTCTTTGTAACCCTGAAGTCTGAAACAGTGCAAATCTAAATGCAAGTTATTTACCTTCTGTTAACCTTCTGTGAACGCCAACTGGTAACTTCATTCTTGCTAGAATATAGAAGCATGAGCAGCAGCTGTTTTCTTCAGTAAGCACTGAAGAGAGGAACAGAAGAAGCAGATAGAAAAAAGGCGGATCAGTCATTTTTTTGTTCATTTGGCAAATGAAAAGTACAAAAGCACAGCCATCACAAAACTGTTTTATCTTGCAGGTTCACAGACTAACAAGGACCAGTTGATAAATTAATACTTTCTTAACCTTTGTTAATTAGTTTGATTAAAAATAAAAGTAAAAATCCCTCCCTGTTGATTTTTTTTCATTTGCTGTTGAGCTATCACACTCCCCATGCTCTGCTGCTCCAATGGCACAAGTGAAGACATTATCAGATCATTCTCCATTACTGTGGGATATAGTAGTTAACACTGCAACACACTTATTGAATAGAGAACTGATAAAAGAAACTGGGGCCAATGAGGAGCTTAAAAAAACTGTCAGATAATAAAACTGATTGAACTGACGGAGCTTCTGTTTCCATCTTCTTTTCTGTTGATCTATGTTGTGTATTTTTGCCTTTTGTGAACTATTATCATGATTTTCTCTCCATTTTTGCTTGTTTCCTGACGACAAACATAGAAGAAGGCCCATTTACTGTAACTGAGCCTTTCTTTACAAAGGAGTCATTAACCTGATCATGTATAATGTGGTGCAACACACTTCTAAATAACATTTTACTAAAAAGAAAAAAGACTTTAGTGTTCCAGTTTTATTAAAGTTGTTGGTTTACAGAAACGTAGTAGTGGTCGTGATACTACTATCAGTACTAACACAAATAATAATAATAATCAACATCATCATATTGTGATGATAGTGTATGTATGTATGTTCCCTATCTCGTCCTAGATGAATGGACCAATTTTGATTGAACTTTGGGCAAGCATTGCTTTGGCCACTGTGAGTACCAACATCTATATGGCATATTCAAATAGTTTATACAAATCGCACAACCATATTTATTTGTACACCTGTTCAATTGAACATCAAATGGCAACCTTATGACTGTGTTAAGCGTGCGCACATTTGATGTTTTGTGCGCAGCAGCTACATTTGTTTAACTGGGGATATCTTTGTAATCTATGCCCACAACTACGTTGTAACAGGAAACCTCTCTGAAGGCTGCACTGTAACCTACAACATGAAGCCTGCATTAGACTTCTGCGCTGGGTCATTGCAGATGGAGTATATAAAATGTAAAAAGTATTGGTCCCAGCACAGAGCCAGAGGAACTCCTTGCCAAACTTTTCTCACATTTACCTGCAATTTACATGGAATCTATCAAATAGATATGATTCAAACTGCTGCAGACAAATCAGATTATGCAGATTATGTGGTCAGATGAATTGAAATTTGGTAAAAGAAAATAATCAAGTTTATTTTTGGAAAACATGGATGTTACATCCTTCAGACCAGAGAGGAGAGGGGGCATCCAGCTTGTTATCAGCACTCAGTTCAAAAGCCTGCATCTTTGATGGTACTGTATGGGGTGCATTAGTGCCTATGGGATTGTAATCTGGATGGTATACACAGGTCTTAGAGCAACACATGCTCCCATCCAGATGATGTCCCTTTCAACAAAGACCTTGCATCTTTCAGCAAGTATATTAAACAACATACTATGTTGACTACAACAGCATGGCTTTGTAGAGGAATAGTCTGGGTGCTGAAGTGGCCCCCCTCTAGTCCAGATCTTTCACCAGCTGAAAACATTTGGTGCAATATGAAATGAAAAATACAAGAAAGAAGACCCAGGACTGTTGAGCTGCTAGAATCGTCTATCAGACAATAATGGGCCAACATCCCTTTTCCCAAAAGTCCAGAATCTGATCTCTTCAGTTCCCAAAAGGTTTTGGGCTGATTTTAAAAGAAGAGGGGATACTACACAGTGGCAAACATGTAATTTTATGTTGCTGTCATCAAATTCAGTGTTTTGACTGAAATGGTTTGTCAGTGTAACCATTTTATTAAATTTCAATGTTAGCTTGAGAATAAAATGCGGGTTTATGAGATCTGCAAATCATTTAAGTCTTTTTTTTTTTTTTTTTTTTTTTTTACAGATCATTCAAACATGTTTGGAATTGGGGTTGCAAACTAAAGTTAAATGTTAACACTACATATACTTGACAAAAATGATCAAGAAAAAAATGTTGAAATGTGGATCTGCTTTTTTATCTGGGTGTTTGGAGTACTTGCACAGTGTTTATCTTTGCTTGATTGATAATAAAACTTTTAGCCACCCTGAAATAGAAAATAAAATGCACAACATGCGGCTAACTATGACAGTGCCAATATTTGCGATATGTCACACAATGCCAGTTCAAATATATGAACACAAAAGAGAAACCCAAAGCATATTGTTCTGCAGGTTTCTGTTTTGCTTTGTTATGTACTGTGGTATTTATACTTACAGTAAATGCAAGTATATCCATGTCCACAGCTCACAGGCTGTGGACATGGATAAGAGCCAAGATGGATGGATGGATGGATGGATTTTAAATTGTATTGGCATTTTAATATACGTTTTTAGAATCAAGATCTTGGACTGTGTTTATGTGCTCAATCAAAAATTATTTTTATAGATATGTTGCCCTCACAGGATACTACCACAAATTCTATTACAAATGTACAATTTAACAGAATATGATGCATAGCTGTAGATTAAATGGAGTATAAAATATTTTAAAATGAGCTCAAATCTTTCCCATCTTCGGCAGTAATTTTAATTCATATAACACCTCTCCCTGACTGCTTTCAGGGAAATGAAACAAAAGCTGTCAAACCTACTTTTAGTAGCTACCATTGCTAACAAACACTTTTTATGTGAAATTAAAAGTGAAAGGAGAACTCACACACTCTGAGTGAAGTCACACCAGAGTATATAAAGCATTTTCAAAGTACCATCTTGTTGTCTTCATTCTTCACCTGTACAGTACAGCAGCTTTTCCTCCATTCACACAGCAGGTAAGATCAGAAACACTGCACTGTGAGATGGTTAATACTGAAGGCACTTTACAGGTTACATTACATAACATAGAAGAGCATCAGAATTTTTTTTATTTTTATTATTCATTGATTGACTTTTATGAAGTGTTATTTGCATTAAGATGGGACAGCACCAATGGAGTATAACATTTTGTGTGCATGCATGTACACACACATACATTCAGTTCATTCAGTTACTTATTGAACTATAATTATCTCTGATTTTGTCTCAAGCTGGTAGTTTTATTTCTAACAGAGATGGCAGAAGCAGTTTCCAGAACAAGAGGACGAACTTGTGTCAGATTCTTCAAGTGCTTGCTTGTCTTTCTGCTTCTGTTCATCTTCATGCTGCTGTGTCTTGTTTACATGGCAAGTGTGACCAAAGACAAACTGGTAAATTCATCTTTTCTTTTCAGTTTGTTTTTTATAGTAGGAATTATATTTGTACATAAACACTGCAAGTAATGAACTCAACAACTGCTGGATATTTTCTTTATTTATACAGAAGCCTGACAATCTTTTATTCTCTCAAGTTTCAGGAAATACTGAGCGCAATAAAAGAATCAGAAAGACAGACGGTGGGTCAAATTCAAGTTTGTCCCAAGTTTTGAAAGTCCGTCACATATATAGGCAGTAAAAAACATTTGTAACCAATAGACTGAAGCTTATGCACATACAGTGACTGCAATAAATTTAATTGTTGTGATTTTTTTTTTAACCATTAGGCAGAAGATCAATATAGAAATGCAACAATCACAAAACTATTTGATCTCTCGGGTTCACTGACTAATAAGGAAAAACTGGTAAATAAACTCTTTCTTAATTTTTTTTTTTTTTTTTTTTTTTTTGCCTGTCATGTCTGGCAGATCTTGCAAACAGAACTGTGATCTGAATGCATTGTTGTGCCAAACATATTTGCTATTTCAAGATGAGCTCTATAGGTTCTCTATAGGCTCCTCTTGTTACTGTGTAACCCTTTATTTTATTTGAATTATTTTTAACATGCTATTTATCAAATTGTGCCAGAAATGACAGGCTTAAGAAATAGAAAAGAGAAAAGAAAGAAAAGAGAAAGGGAAAGATGAAAAAGAAGAAAGGGAAAAAAAAGGAGAGAAAATAGAAAAAAGAAACAGGAAAGAGTGCAAGTAAGTAAACCAAATAGTTAGCCACTTGTTAAACTTAAGATATTGACAATATCTGCAAAATTAAAGATTGTGTGGGGAAAAAAAATAAATAAATAAATAAAAATAAAAGAAGAATAGTTATACAAACCAACCATTTTGTGTCATTATGTGGGTATATGTGTTTGTGTCATGAAATGTACTTACCAATGAAGGCATAAAGTCGCAGCCCCGCCCATCAGAACCCAGAGGCAGGCAAAGAGAATCCCAGGAAGCCCAGGCCACCAGCAGCCCATCAAGACCTACGAAGACCCGCGGCCACTCATTCCAAAGACAACCGTACACCCCTCCCAGCAGACGGAGGACGGAGGTCTCAGATGGAGTCCCAGCAGCCAAGGAGCAAGGGCACCAGAGCATTCGAGGCAACGAGAAGCCAGCCCCCCCCCAGCGGCCAGCCCCCCGCACGGCCGGCAGCAGGGCCCCAGGGCCCCAGGGCCCCCGGCACCCGAGGGCCGCCCGAGCCCCCACAGGGCCCCCCCCCACGCCGAAGAAGCCAATGCAGCCCCGCGCTGCAGCCCCCAGGGGAGCAGGTCACCACCCACATCAGAACATCCGGCCCCACCCAGGAACCAGGAGGTACCCACACCCCAGGGGGGCAGGGGGGGAGAGGCAACCAGCAAGGAGCGGTCAGGAGGCAAGCCACCGGCCCAGACCCAGGTCCAGCCAAACATACAACCACACGCACACCGGCAAGCACACCCATGTACACATTTATGCACAAACACACTCTCCCACACACATATAAACATAGATACACCATATTCACTCGCCCACCCATACTCACGAAGACTGTGACAAATACAAAGACACACATTCATCCATAGCTACCCACTCTCTGAAGATGGGAGCGGAAACCACCCCAGGGCCAACAGTGACCCCAAGATGCCGCCAGCCCGGTCCCCAAGGAACCACCCGACCCCGACCCCGGGCGAGGCATAAGAAATCGGGGTGTGAGATGGCCCACCCCCCCTCCCCCCGCCCAACTTATAAGTGTATGTGTTTATGTTGTGAATGAATGAGGTGTATAGGGTGCAGTTAAAATTGAGGGGGCAGTTGTGCCACAAGCACCAACTGCTGGACGTCAGTGCTCGCCCACACTGCCCCCCCAAAAACCCTCCATGCCTAAAATGCAAATAAAATTTGGGGACAGACAGAAATGAGGATCTGAATGGGGCCACCTCAGCGGCCGCCCCTCATCAACCTCTGTGTAACATGCCTGCCCCAAAGGTCCTATATGTATCGTGTAGTATGTGTGCATGTGTTGTGAATTATAATGTCTATAGTGCAATTAAAAAGGAGATGCAAGTGGCCGCGTGACTCTGCACACAGCCTCTCAACCCTTTCTTAATTTTCTGAGTTTACCATAAATAACTGCTCCCTTTAAAGTTTAAAGTTCAGCTGTTTTTATCGTGTTCTTGGTCAGTTATCAAACTCACTGTCCTCTGTTTCTTTATTGAAAATTTCAGAAAATATTCAAGGAAACCCTTCAGGCAGCTGTTGAAGAAGAAGAGAGACTTAAGGTGATTCAATCAGTATCTAGAATACTCACATGTTTAAAGTCTGTAATTTGTACAGATATACACAAAATTAAACAGCAGTATATGCAACACAGTGTAACATATGAATATAATCTGTGCTAAAGGATTTATTTTTCTCCATCAGGCAGAACAGAAGTACAGAATGGTAACTGGCTTAAATGAATTTGAGGAAAAACTGAGGCAACTTATTCCCAAAATGGAACAAGCAAAGATATTATCAGCTGATTCTCCACAATTACGTCAAATAGTTTACATTGGGACACACTTACTGAAGACTGCCGGGGATTACCTAAACAAGAAAGTGGCTTTGCTGCAAGATTAGAGAACTCAGAAACTGGAGCAAATAAGGAGCTTCAAAAAAATGTAAGACACAGATTAAACTGAATTGTCAGGTTCTGTGTCCACCTACATCTTTCTTCATCTGTGTTATGCATATTCAGTTGTTGTGAAATGTTAGTGATTTTCTCTCCATTTACTGTTTTTTTCCAAATAACATCAAGGATATTTTTTTTTTATCAAATTGTGAAACTTCTTTAAATTAATGTTTGGCACAAAATTGGTTTTACCATACTTGACCAATAGTTCTTGTGTAATCACAATATTACATAGTATGCAGTTTAAATAAATACATTGTGTAACTGACTTGATGTGGACTCAATAATCCAGGTAAGGAAATCCCAGAAATTTGATTGACTTAATTTTGATTATATTATATTTTTGATTATTTTTGGAAAACTTACAATAAAGATGCTACCAGAGGTGATGAGGATAAAAAACTGAATCCTAATGTGATCTGTTTATAGAGACTGTCCCATCTCCTTCTCAAATGTCATGAAGAGATGCTTCACTCCACAGTCTTTCTCTTTTAAAAGGTTACCCTAATGCCTGTATTTATACTGGGAATTCCTCAGGTCTTATAAATATAAGGAATGTATGTATACATTCAGGGCCATAAGATTTTGTCTAATGACATAACTTTTGTACTTTAGCCTCTGTACACCACAACAGCGGATTTTATGTCAAATAGTCAAGATGTGAGAGTGCAGATTTTCAGTTTAAATTCAAGAAGGTACAAGAATTTGATCATTTTCTGATGTGACACACTCTTAGAAATTAATCCATGCACAACAAAATATAACTTTCTGAATTTTTATTTTGCATTTAGACCGACTATCTTTGCTTTAATTCAGAGTCAAAATTTTATTTCAAATAAATAAAATGCCATGCTGACGACCTGTCCTACACTTGTATCATGCAAAGCTATGAAAGAGGGAAAATTATATAATTTATGCATCATTTATATCACCATACTAAAGGGTTAAAATGGGACCGCGTGCAGATGTCTGTAAGCTGTGGTCGCGCTACTTCATCATCTAGCTAGCATGTATTGTGGCAGGTCACTTCAAATACAATGTTTCTATGAGCTGAACAAATATCAGCTCAAGCAAAAGGTCCAGAATGATAAAGAAGTTTGAAGATAAAGAAAGATGAAAGAAAGAGTACAGGAGAGGAAGAAGAGAGGTTAGATTTAAAGCTAAGGACTGTTCAAGTGACATCTGATAAACTGGAAAGTTAAAGTTTTCTCATTTTTAAATCTGATACTGGATTTGTACATAATGTTAGTTTTTACTTTACCATATAAAGCACCATGAAACAACTGTTTGTTATGATTTGATGCTATATAAATAAAATGGACTTGACCTTTTGAAAAACAACCCCACACTGTAATCCCCCTTTCACCAAACTTAACACTTGGCTCAATTTAGTCAGACAAGTGCCAAACCCAGACTTGTCCAGACAAAGAAGTGTGATTCATCACTTCAGAGAGCACGTCTCGATTGCTTTTGCGTCCAGTGGCGGCATGCTTCACACCATTTCATCCAATATTTATGAATTCTGTCACATGATGAAAGGCTTGGATTTAGCTGCTTGGCCATGGAAACCCATTTCATTAAGCTCTCTACACACTGTTCTTGAGCTAATCTGAAGACCACATGAAATTTGAAGGATGTGCAGCAACTAACCTGTAGAAAGTTGGGAACCTCTGTGCACTGTGCTGAGGTACATAGTGCACTGACACAAAAACTTGTCAGACCTGGTTTTTTTTTTCTAGTTACCTTTGCTAAGTTAAGACTGGACAACATCTCTGTCTTTGTGCTCCTTTGTGATTTGCCAGATTTCACCCACTCTGGTCTACATGTCTGTGCCTCTGCTAAAATATATATTTTTTTAATCCCCAGTTGGGATAAAAATGCATCCCCCCCTTGTGATTTTTAGCATTGCAGCTTGAAACAATCTACAGCACCAACAACAACCGAACCAGAAACTGCCATGCAACCTGTGACGGTAGAGATGTAGGGGGAGGTGATCAGTATGTTCTAACTTTAGATTAACCCACTAAGTACCACTGTTTTACAGTAAGAACTACCCTTAATCACTATCCTTGAATTCTTCCTCTTGTGTGTCAGCCACTTGCTGATCACTGATATCAGAATTCCCTTCCCTGAAATCTGCAGCTTCTTATTTTTTTTTTTTTTTTTTTTTTTTTAGCCTGTCATGTCTGGCATCTTTCACAATCGGAATGATGATCCGAATGCACTGATGTACCAAACATATTTGCTTTGACAAGAACAGCTCTATATGTTTCCTATAGGCTCTTCTTGTTAATGTTTGCAATTTTATTTTTATTTATTTATCTTTTTATTTAGTTATTCATGCCAAGTCTGACAGGCAACAAGGAAGGGGCAAGAACAAGAGGTGGGGGGGAGAAAAGGGGGGGGGGGGGGGGGGGGGAGAAAAGGAAGAAAGGAGATAGAAAAAAAATAAAAAATAAAAGGGGTTGATATACTCACACACACATCCATACACACACCCATATGCACCTACATATACACACACACACACACACACACACACATACACACAAGTTTATTGTTTGTAGTGATGTGTGTGTATGCGCCTTTCTCATGCAATGTATTCGATAATGAGGGCGAGAAACTGCAACCATGACCCCCGCGATCCAGAGGCAGATAGGGAAGGACCCAGGGGACCCAGGCCTTCCACAGCACAGGAGCTCAGAAGACTTGGGGCCACACATCCCGATGGCAACCGCGTACACTCCCCAGAAGAGGAAGGAGGGAGGCTACAGACGGAACCCCCACAATCCAGGGGCTAGAGTCCAGAGAGCCAGAGACGACGGGCAGCCCACCCCCCCCGGCAGGCCGGCACCCCCAGCACGAGCCAGGCATGCGGCCCCCGAGGCCCCAAGCGCCCGAGAGCAGCCCGACACCCGGCAGAGCCCCCCCACGCGCCAAAGAGGCCCAAGCCACCCCCAGGTCACGGCCGCCAAGGGAGCAGGCCAAAAACCATGCCGAGACATCCGGCCACACATCCCGGGACCCACGGGCACCCACACCCCAGGGGCGGCAGTGACGACCAGTGGGGAGCAGCGTGGAGCGGTAGGGAGGGGTAACTCCCACCCTCCGTGTCCCACAGGTGCCAAGGCTCGGCAAGCCACCAACCCAGGCCCAGCTGTCCACACACACACACTCTCACAAGCACGTACGTACACACACACACACGTACCAGTCATTCCCTCATGTACACACACGCACATACACACGCACGCACATTCGCATGCACCAGTCACACACTCATGCATACGCACATGTAACAAACATGGACACCTAATGTGGGAGAGCGGGTACCAGCACCAAGCCAGCGGCAACCCAGGGAAGCAGCCAACCCAGCCCCGAACAATGAGCCAGTCCCCATCCCAGGCGGGGTGCACGGAACTGGGGTGTGAGAAGGCCCGCCCGCCCCCTCCTCCCACTCAGCGTGTTGGGGGGGTGATGTGAATGTATGTACTGAGAAGAATGTGTATGGCTGTGTGAAAACTACAGTGCTTTTAAATTTGGAGGGACAGATGTAATATGAGCACTGAATAACAGCGCCCATCCACACTGTCCCCCCAAGGCCCTCAATGTCTAAAATGTAAATAAAATTGAGGTACAGGCAGCAGTGAACAGACAAGTGGGGCCACCTCAGCAGTGCCACCCACTAACCACTGTGTGACACACCTGCCCCCCAAGGCCCTATATGTACTATGATGTGTTGTGAGCTGTATAATGCAATTAAAAAAGGAGGAGTGGGACATCACGCAGCACAGCGAGCAGAGCCGAGGTGATGGCCCTACTCACTGCAGTACGAGCCCCCCACCCCCGAGAACCTATGTGTGCATAATGTGATGTTAAACTGAGAGGGAGGAGGGGAGGGGCCAGGATAAATATGACCGGGAGGCAGAGGACTACCCCCCGGAGGAAGAGAGCCAGCTAGCTACTGGCTCACTAGGCACCCCAGTTCCCTACACCCCCCCCGCAGCCCAGGGAAGGCAGGTCCAGGGCCTGAGGTGACCGCACCCCCAGGACGCCACCGTACTCCAGGCCGGCACCCACTGCCCCCACTGCAAACAGGACACAACACACACCCCACATGCATACAAAGGACAACAAATATCGCACACACACACACACGCACGTACGCACACATACACACGCACGCACACACACACAGACACACACCCCCACATACATACTCACACATACACACACACGCACACAGTGGTCCTGAGTCAGAACCAACCGGCCCCGTGTGGGGCAACTGCTGCTCCCTCACCTGAGCGCCCCACCACTCCATGGGGGAGGGCACCCAGAATCCCGGAATGCCAGCCAGACACCCCGACACAGCCAACCCACCCCACACGGCGGCGCGCCCAAGGGGGCACAGACCCCTCCAGCGCAGGGAGGGGCCCAGCCAGGAAACGGGCAACCCCGGGCACCAGGGCCCGGACCCCCACACCCCGGCCCCCACAGAGGAAGCCGGCCACCCGGACGGGGCCAGCACCGCCACCACGGGACCCCGAGCCCCACACCCCACGACCATAAGAGCACCATCCAAGTCCCCACCACCAACAACCAGGGCCCGGACACAGAAACCACAAAACGGTAGCCACCGCCTCCAGGCCAGAGCCATCAGACACCCAGGCCCCCCCGGCCCACCCCCAGCCACCTACCGGGTGCGCCATGAAACCAGACCACAGCTCGTCACCCCCATCATGCGATGGAGCTGATCAGTGGGGACCAGAGAGATTCAAATTTTGCCAGTTGATTTTTAGAGGTGGCAGACATTCTTTCCAGACTAATGTGGTCTAAAAGTAGATTCTTATAGTGAGTAACGCATAAATCATTTTTTGATTTCCAATTCATGAGGATAGTTTTCTTAGCGATGCATAAGGTAGTAAGAACTATGTGTGATATATTTGTTTCCATGTTTAATTCACTTAAATCACCTAGAATGCACAGTTTTGGTGATGTTGGGATATCGCAATTAAAACATGTGGATAATTCCTCACATATCCTCTGCCAGAACCTCTGAACAGGTGTACAAGCCCAAACTGCATGCATATAGTTTTCAGTATGGTTGCCTGAACAGTGGATGCATATATTTGTGTCTCTGAGGCCCATTTGGAACATCCTGTGTCCTTTATAATGTATTCTATGGAGAGTTTTGTATTGTATAAGTTGTAAATTCGGACTTTTAGTCATTTTGAAAGTGTTTAAACATATCTGTGTCCAGAAGTTTTCCTCTGGGTTAATGGAAAGATCTCGCTCCCATTTTGTAGTTGGGAGGGATATTGAATCATTAATTTTTAATAATAACTTATATATTTTTGATAATAATTTAGGGGTATAAAGATTTAGAAATTCTGTTACCAGTACAGGGGTTTCTAATTTTAAATTATTTAAATTAAACCTTGCCTGTATGATAGACCTCAACTGCTGGTATTCGAGAAATTTGCTATTGCTAATTTCATATTTGGAAATAAGTTCTTCAAATGAAATAAAGGTCCCATCGTGAATAACATGTTCTAAATTCTTTATTCCTTTCTCTTGCCATGTTGAGAAGTTCAGTACTGTCTTTTTCTGACATATATCTGGATTGTTCCAAATGGGTGTCAATTCACATGGGATAAGTGAAGACTTTGTTATCTTTAAGAATTCCCACCACGCTGTCAGAGAGGTGTTTATGTTAAGACTTTTAAAACCGCTATGATGTTTAATACTGACGCTAATGAAAGGTAAGTCAGAGATTTTCACTTTTCCACAGAGTGTTTGTTCTAAATCCAGCCATGGGCTGTCTAAAGGGCTTGATTTGATCCATCTTGAAATATACTGTAATCTATTGGCTAAGAAATAGTGATAAAAGTTTGGGAGTTCTAGACCACCACTGCATTTTAGCTTTTGTAAAGTTTTTAAACTTATTCTTGAGGTTTTATTTTTCCACAAAAATTTTGAAATGTTTGAGTCCAGAGATTTAAACCAGGCAACAGAAGGTTTATTAGGGATCAGTGAAAACAAATAATTGATTTTAGGCAAAATCATCATTTTTACTGTGGCAACTCTCCCCATGATAGATATAGGTAGAGAGTTCCAACGTGTGAGATCATCCTCTACTGTTTTTAATAGAGGAATATGATTCAACCGTACCAGGTCTGACAGCCTGGGGGAAAAATTAACACCTAAATATTTAATATTGCCAGATTGTAGTGAGGTGGTCGTGGTGTTCTGAAAATTACAATTTAGAGGTAAGACGTTTGATTTACTCCAATTGATGGAGTAGTCTGATATAGATGAGAACTTATCTATAAGTGTGATTGTTTTTAAAAGAGAAGTTTGTGAGTTCTCAAGGAAAAGTAATACATCATCAGCATAAAGGCTTATCTTATGGTCTGTGTTTTCTGTTTGAATTCCTTTAATATCTACATTTTGTCGGATTGTTGCTGCTAGTGGTTCAATGAAAATGACAAAGAGTGAAGGAGAAAGTGGGCAGCCCTGTCTGGTGCCTCTCTGCAGACTGAAGCTTGGGGAAATAAGATCATTTGTTCTAACACGTGCATTTGGAGAGCTGTATAATGTTCTGATTCAGTTTTTGAAGGATGAACCAAATCCAAATTTGTGTAGAACTGCTAACAGAAATTTCCAATTTACCCTATCAAATGCCTTCTCTGCATCTAAAGAGACAACTGTGGTTTCTAATTTATTAATAGAACAGTAATCTATTATATTTATCAGTCTGCGTGTATTATTGGCAGAGTGCCGACCCTTGATAAAACCTGTTTGGTCTGGATGTATAATAGATGGAGTGATTTTTTCTAACCTTCTGGCAAGGACTTTGCAAATTATTTTAAGGTCTACATTAATCAGAGAGATTGGCCTGTAGCTGGATGGGAGTGTGGGGTCTTTGCCTGGTTTAAGAAGTAGACTAATGTTAGCAGAGTTCATGTTTGGAGAGACCGCATGATTGCTCTGAATCTGAGCCACCATTCTGAGAAAAGAGGGTCTTAGTACAGACCAAAATTCTTTATAAAACTCTGCTGGAAAACCATCTGGGCCTGGGGCTTTATTATTTGGGAGATGCTGTATTGCTTCGTAAAATTCAGATGATGAAAGAGGCGAATCAAGAGTCGCGGCCTGTTCATCATTTAGTTTAGGTAGATTAATGTTATTAAGATATTCTTCAATTTCAGCATCAGATGGATTAATCTGCGATGAGTATAAGGCTTCGTAAAAGTCTCTAAAAGAGTTATTTATTTGTTGTGGGTCGTGGGTAATATTACCAGTTGAGTCTTTAATAGAATAAATGGCTGTTTTTTCTTTATTTAGTTTTAACTGGTTAGCCAAAAATTTTCCAGATTTATTTCCATGTTCGAAGTTTTCTAAACGCAACCTCTGCAACATGAATTGTGTCCTTTTATCAATTATTTCATTTAATTCCAGTTTTAGTTTCCTCATGTTGTTAATTATATGTTCTTGTGGTGAAGCAGCATAGGCAGTTTCTAAAGATTTAATTTTCTGTTCTAATTCTAACACAAGTGCTTTTTCTTTATTTTTTTTATGCGAGCAGTAAGATATTATTTTGCCCCTCATTACTGCTTTTCCTGCTTCCCAAAGAACACATGGTGATATTCCAGGTTGATCATTATTTTCTAAATATGCTGACCACTCCTTTTTGAAATAATTAATGAATTCTTGTTCTTTAAGTAATGATGTATTAAATCTCCAGTTCCTGATTGGTGGTGTGACTCTTTTCTGTGTCAGAGACATAGACACCGGTGCATGATCACTGATAGTGATAGGATGAATCTGAGTGTCTGTGATATCCATCATTATGGAGCTGCTAACTAAAAAGTAATCTAAGCGGGAGTGAGACTTGTGTACTGGTGAGAAAAAACTATAATCTTTCAGAGTGGGGTGATGTGAACGCCAAGCATCGCAAAGACCAAAATCCTTCATGTACTGTTTAAGAATGTCTGCAGACTGCCAGTTCCTCTGACTCACTGCTGTACTGAGCCTGTCAATATCTGCATTAAGTACCAGGTTGAAGTCTCCTCCTATTATAAGTGTGGTGTCAGAGTGATCGGACAGTAAAGTGAAGAAGGTATGAAAGAAGGAGGGGTCATCAACATTTGGCCCATATATACTAGCAATGCATAAATCTATATTTTGAATAGTTAAATTGAGTATTATAAATCTACCTTCTGGGTCTGATGTAGTATTTCTAATGATGCAGTTTATCTTTTTGTTAATCAATATGGCTACACCTCTTTGTTTGGAGTTGTAGCAGGCTGAGTACATGTGAGGGAACTGCGGAGAGGAGAGTGTGTGCGCAGATGTTTTGGACACATGTGTCTCCTGTAGAAACACAACGTCAGCCTGTAAATCATTTAACCGATTAATAATTTTCACTCTCTTTTCCCTTGAACCAACTCCGCGTACATTCCATGAGACAAACTTGAGTGTGCTCATGTTTAGATTAACCGGTGAAGTGTTGTGTGTTTACTAAAGATGTGTGCGCGCGTCCTCGCATGTGTCCTCCATGACCTTGTGTGCGCATGTGTACGTGTCCTGCATGACTGTGTATCCTGTATGGCAGTGTGTGTGCTGTATGTCCGTGTGGCAAACATGTTGGGTGCAAAAAAAGAAGAAGAAAAAGGAGTGTAAAGTGAGAGAGAAATGAAACAGTGCAAACACCAAAGAGCCAAGCATAAAAAAAGAAAAAAAAACAACATGATAACAAAACAAAGAGCTGTGCATTAATTGTTATATACAGACCTGTAGACCGGCCGCGGTTTTAAGTTTGTCTCTTATCTAATCAATTACATGCTTTAAATTAACATGAAGTTGCTCCTAATAAAGCCATGGGGTAACCTCCCGGTCCCTGTACAGCTGACCGTTAACATAAAGCTTATCTACAGCTACCGTAGCTCTGACGCCCTCAGTGATGTATTTCTTCCTTATTGGAAATAATACTCGCCTCCGATCGAGAATCTCTTTTGGAAATTGTTCATTAACACTGTAGTGTGTTCCACGCAGCTCTCTGCCCCGACTCCTGACCTGCTCTTTTTGCTTGTAATGTTCAAATTTAGCTACAATTGGCCGAGGCCGTTTGTTATCGGGCTTCTTACCTCCGAGCCGGTGAACACGATGGAAAGTTATATTTTTTACCGCTTCACTCGGGAGTTTCAGCTGATGCTGGAGGAATTCGCGAACCGAGGCTTCGGCATCCTCCTCTGCTTGCTCTGGGATCCCGGAGAAGACGAGGTTGTCCCGCATGCTCCGAGCCTGGATGTCCAGAATGGTCTCCCTCATTTTCTTGTTTTCCCCGGTCAGCTGTGTCATCCCATCGGTGAGTTGTTTCACGGTATCCCTCAGCGTTTGGTTCTCGACAGCAAGCGCCGCCACCTGCTCTTGGCTAAACTCCAACGACACCCTCAGCTGTTGGAATTCCTTGTGTAAAACCTCCACCAAGGCAAGTCGGGCATCTAGGCTAGTTAGCTTCTTGTCGATGGAGTCCAGGACATCAGTGAAGCTTTTCTCTGGGGATAATGTGGATGTGCTTGTTGAGCACTCGGAACGAGTGCGTTTAGAAGTTGGTGTGGCCGTGGTAGCAGGATTTTTTTGTGGTTTGCCCATCACGAAGTTGTCAAAGCACTCGTCGACGTAGCTCTCCAGGCTGTACAATGTTTCCTCGTCCAGTTTGTTATATTGAAAGAATTAATAGGCAGAGGTTAGTATTAGGAATAATTCTATTTTGGTATAAATATATTGGTTTGATTTACCTGAGTTGCACCGGTTTGTTTACTATACCGCCATATTACTTACGCACAGCTCTCGCGTGATCTCAGCAGTGACGCATCTCACAGACGTCAGATTGTGACGTCAGCTTCTTATTTTAACTTGTTAAACTGCAGCTATGAACCCAGGCGACGGGCCGGGACTCGGGTCTGTGCCGCCCACGCCGCACTGCACCAAGCTTTGTATAGCTTGCTTTTGTTTTGTATATTCTACTTTCAAATGATCTACATAAAACAATCTCGATACTGAGAGTCAATCAATTCAATTCAATTCAATTTTATTTATATAGCGCCAAATCACAACAAACTGTCGCCTCAAGGCTCTTTGTATTGTGGGTAAAGACCCTACAATAATACAGAGAAAACCCAACAGTCAAAACGACCCCCTATGAGCAGCACTTGGCGACAGTGGAAAGGAAAAACTCCCTTTTAACAGGAAGAAACCTCCAGCAGAACCAGGCTCAGGGAGGGGCAGTCATCTGCCACGACCGGTTGGGCTGAGGGGAGAGAAAGACATGCTGTGGAAGAGAGCCAGAGATTAATATCAATTAATGATTAAATGCAGAGTGGAGTATAATGCGTGTATGTGTGTGTATTCCTTGTTGAAAGCAGCCATTTTTATTTAACACAACAGAACAACAACGATGCAGTACTTAGCAGACGCAACAGATGGCAGCACAACAGCCACTCCATTAACAACCATTGAACAAATTACTGCTTCATATTTCAACACTCCCACTTAATTTTACAATGGTTCTAAGACACAAGGTAATGCTGAAATAATAAATTTAACTCAACTTGCAAAAACTAACCTATTATTCCTTCCGGTTTATAGTTTACTTCTGTCTTGCTATATCCAACAAAAAAATATTGCCCATTTTATAACAAATCCACACAGCAAGACATTCTATTACAGATTTACATCGGGACAAGTCCAATCTCTCTCCTGAGATACTCAAATTTCTGTCTTGTAAGAGGTTTTGTCAGGATATCTGCCTTCATGTCATCTGTTGGACAGTATTCCAACTTGACTTCACCGTTCTGCACACACTCACAAATGTAATGATAGCGAATGTCTATGTGCTTGGTTCTTGAATGGTTCACTGGATTCTTTGCTATTGCAATAGCTCCTTGATTGTCCTCCAGAATCACTGTAGGCGTTGTGACCATACCTAGATCACTTAGTAATCTTCTCAGCCAGGTACCCTCTTGAGCTGCTTGACTGAGAGCAACATACTCAGCTTCTGCTGTTGAAAGTGCAACTGTTGCTTGTTTCTTGCTTAGCCAGCTCACTGCTCCTCCACCCAGCAGAAATATGTTGCCTGTTGTTGAATGCCGGTCATCCTGATCTCCAGCCCAGTCAGCATCAGAGAAGCCAATCAGATCTTTGTTCCCTGTACAGTCATACTTCAGAGCAAGGTTAACTGTGCCCTTTAAGTATCGAAAAATTCTCTTTACAGCAGTCAGATGTGCAGTATTTGGGTTTGCACTGAATTTTGACACTGTACTCACTGCTTGTGTTATGTCTGGTCTTGTTGTCATCGCTGCATACAGCAGACTTCCTACCATGGACTGGTAAGTACTTGGATTGACAGGATTACTGACACCATCATCCTTTTTCAGCTTTACACTGATGTCAGCGGGGGTTGCAACAGCTTTTGCTTTATCCATCCCATACTTCTGAAGAATGGTTTCAATGTACTGTTTCTGATGAAGAGCGATGCAGTTTTCTTCTTTGTCTTGAACAACTGAGATGCCCAGGATATAGGACAGCTCACCCAAGTCCTTCATTTTGTAGTGCTCCTGGAGAGCTAGTTTTAACTCATCCATGCTTTCAGTTGACTCTGTAATCAACATCAGATCATCTACATAGACTGCAATGATCTCCAGCTCCTGTGATGACCTCACAAACACACAAGGATCTGAGGTGCTCTGCTTAAATCCAAGATCCTTCATGAACTGTGTGAATTCTTTATTCCAACAACGAGGAGACTGTTTTAGTCCATAGATTGATTTTTTTAGCTTGCACACAAGGTGCTCCTGACCTGGTTTGATGTATCCCTCAGGTTGTTCCATGTATACTTCTTCCTCCAAGTGTCCATTTAGGAATGCAGTGACAACATCCATTTGATGCACATGTAGGTTATTCTGGATGGCAAAGGATAATAATGTACGAATTGAGCTAAAACGTATCACAGGTGAAAAGGTTTCATTGTAGTCAGCACCATACAGCTGTAAGTCTGCACTTGTATCGCTCCACTTCTCCATCACTTTGATGCTTGACTTTGAACACCCATCTTGACCCTACAACCACTTTGTCCTTTGGTAGTTCCACCAGATCCCAAGTTTCATTTTCTAGCAGTGACTCGTATTCCAAATCAGCCGCTTCTTGCCATTCTTTTGCATTTGGACTCTTTAATGCTTCTTTCAGTGTACCAGGTTCTGTGACAGAACACACATTAGCACAATGATCAATAGTCACCATATCTGCAAACTCATCATATCCATATCTCTTTGGTGCACTTCTGATTCTACTCCCTTTTTTAACAGTTTCATCGACAGTGATTTCATCATCAGTTGTTTCCTTTTCTTCTGTGATGATAGTCACTCCCTTTTCTGGACAGGAAGCATCCACCTCATTTTTCCAGTCAAATTCTGTCTCACTAAAGATGGCATCTTTTCGAATCAGGATTCTTCTCTTCTCTTCATCGAACAAACGATAACCTTTTGCGTTGCTTGCATAGCCCACAAATCTGAGCTTTACTGCTTTCTTGTCTAGTTTTCGCCTTTCAGCATCTGGGACATGTGCATAAGCAACACAACCAAACACTCTCACATGACTGATGTCAGGTTTTTTGCCAGACCATCGTTGGTAAGGTGTCTCTTGCTTCAGAACAGATGTGGGCAACCTGTTTTGTATGTAGGCTGCTGTTGCTACTGCTTCAGCCCAGTACATATTTGGTAGCTTAGCATGCAACAACATGCTTCTAGCTGCTTCAATCAGTGTTCTGTTTTTCCTTTCTGCAACTCCATTTTGTTGAGGCGTATGAGGTACAGACATTTCATGGTGGATACCTTGAGCCTTCAGATAGTCTTGAAACTCCCTTGAAATGTACTCCCCACCATTATCTGATCTTAGTCTTGCAACTTTGTGTCCACACTCATTGGAGTATGTTTTCTCAAATTCCTTGAATTTGCTTAAGACTTCACTTTTTTGTTTCATGAAGTAAACCTTACAGCAGCGAGAGAAGTCATCAATGAATGTTACAAAGTATTTTGATCCACCTATTGACTCAGTCTGCATGGGTCCACAGACATCACTATGGATCAGTTGCAGCTTACGTTTGGAACGGATTTCTCCCACTGTCTTACATGACTGGATCGTCAGCTTGCCCTCCACACATGCTTCGCAGAAGGGAAGCTCTTTGTCTGCAGAGAATTTCACTCCATTTACCAGACCTTCTAGTTCCTTTAGCTTGGTGGTGTGACCCAAGCGCTGATGCCACAGATTAGCTGTCACTGATGCACTTGATGCACTATAACAGATAGGTGAAGCTCCTTCAACATCTAACTGATACAGTCCATCAGCTCTTTGTGTTCCCATTCCTCGAAGAATTCCATCCTTGTCACGTATGTAGCAACAAGATCCTTTGAACTGCACTGTATTTCCTTTTCTTGTAGCAGCTCCCACTGAAAAGAGATTTCCAGACAACTTTGGAACGTACAACACATCATACATAGTGGCAGGTTTAGCATCACTGACTTTGAAGATCATGTTCAATTTAACAATGCCAAAACCTTTGGCTTCAACAACTCTGCCATCACCCAGTTTTACAGACTGTGGGTTTGAGAACTGCTGGTAATCTTGAAGAATTTCTTTATCACACGTCATGTGTTTTGATGCTCCGGAATCGATCAACCACTCAATTTGTCTTGGTCCTTCAGTAAGATTCGCATTTTTAGCAACGAATGCACTTTCAGAGGAGTCTTCTGCATTTTCACAGATCACATTTTTGGCTTTGTGGTTTTTGATTCGTTTTTTCCAGCTTGGACAGTTACGCTTTATGTGTCCTTCTTTTCCACACTTGTAACATCTCCATGAACTTTGTCTTTCAGCTCCCACTACTTTTGAATCAATCTGCATTCCTCTGTGAACTTGTGTTGACATGGCTGATGCACCACCTGATGTAGCAGCACTGTAGTCATCAACATTAGCTCTCTTTTGCTCTTCGTTTATTAAAGCTTGCTGAACAAACTGCAGTGTCAAATTGTCTATCTTTGTCTCCAGAGCTGTAACAATTGTAGCGTAGCTTGGTGGTAAGCTACCCAGGAGTGTTACGATCTGATCTTCTTCTTCAATTACAGCACCTATTGCCTTTAGCTGATCAGTCAGTTCCTTCATTCATTTTAAATGATCATTTAAGCTTTCCTTTTCTTTCATTTCACATCTGAAATATTTCTTCTTTAGAAACAGTTTATTTGCTAAAGTGTCTCTCTCAAAATGTCCTTTTAGCATGTCCCAAGCCTCTTTTGGTGTTTGGCAACTTGTTATCAAATACAGTTGTGGTGTACTCACATTTAGCACTAACAAGGAAAATGCCCTTTCTCTCCGTCTCTCAAACTCTGCCGTAGCTTGTGCGTTAGCATCCGCAGTTAGCATATCTGTCTCAGTTAGCATACCCCATAGTCCTTTAGCTTTCAGCAAATGCTCCATCTGAAACTTCCATGTTGCCCAGTTCTCTGGTCCGCTCAGCTTGTCAATAAACGTCTTATCATCCATTGTGAATTCCACAACTCCGTTTATCTGACTCAGCAACTAAGTTTACAGAGCTTTTTTAGCGACGCTCCGGGCTCATAACCTGTTGAAAGCAGCCATTTTTATTTAACACAACAGAACAACAACGATGCAGTACTTAGCAGACGCAACAGATGGCAGCACAACAGCCACTCCATTAACAACCATTGAACAAATTACTGCTTCATATTTCAACATTCCTCACATTAGAGCTGGAACAGCTTTGGCTTGTGGTAAAATCAAAAACTTGACACAACCAGTGTGCATAGACATCTTTTGTGTGCTAGGGCTTTATCAAGGCAACAAAAAGTTAAAAGTAAGAGACAGTTAAAAAAAAAAAAGATTTGATTAAAATTGGGAGCTGCTTTAAAGTACTAAACACATCAGTTTACATTGACATGAAAGTCATCTGTATTAAACAAAAGTATAATTTATTAAAGATACAGTGTGTAAAATCTCACTGCTTAATGTCAATTGATTGCAGTTAAATGAATTCTGTTTTCTTAAACCTCTCAATTCAAATATAATCCTATTTTGGTGGTCACTGTTGCAATTTTTTTTTTGAAAGATACAGGTAAGTTTTTCCTTTTCTCAAACTCCATGTGGCCAAGGTTACAAAAGAATTTCTGCAGCACTCGAGGTTCCTAAGAGCACAGTGGCCTCCATAATCCTTAAATGGAAGAAGTTTGGGATGACCAGAACTGTTCCTAGACCTGGCCGTCAAGCCAAACTGAGCAATTGAGGGAGAAGAGCCTTGGAGAGAGAGGTAAAGAAGAACCCAAAGATCACTGTGGCTGAGCTCCAGAGATGCAGTAGGGAGATGGGAGAAAGTTCCACGAAGTCAATGATCACTGCAGCCCTCCACCAGTCAGGGCTTTATGGCAGAGTGACCGAACGGAAGCCTCTCCTCAGTGCAAGACATATGAAAGCCCACACAGAGTTTGCCAAAAAACACATGAAGGACTCCCAGACTATGAGAAATAAGATTCTCTGGTCTGATGAGACAAAGATTGAACTTTTTGGGGTTAATTCTAAGCAGTATGTGTGGAGAAAACCAGGCACTGCTCATCACCTGCCCAATACAATCCCAACAGTGAAACATGGTGGTGGTAGCATTATGCTATGGGGGTGCTTCTCAGCTGCAGGGACAGGACGGCTGGCTGCAATTGAAGGAAAGATGAATGCAGCCAAGTACAGAGATATCCTGGAAGAAAACCTCTTCCAGAGTGCTCAGGACCTCAGACTGGGCTGAAGGTTCACCTTCCAACAAGACAATGACCCTAAGCACACAGCTAAAATAACAAAGGAGTGGCTTCAGAACAACTCTATGACCATTCTTGACTGGCCCAGCCAGAGCCCTGACCTAAACCCAATTGAGCATATATATATATATATATATATATATATATATATATATATATATATATATATATATATATATATATATTAGGGGTGGGACTTTAATGCGTTAATTTCGATTAATTAATTACGGGGAAATTAATGTATTAAAAATTGTAACGCATTTTAATCGCACTTTGCACCGTGGAACGTTTCTCAGTGCACGAGTTCCAGGCATACAGATTATATCGATGCACAATGTCCAAATTCAGGGGCCACATTGTTCAAAGGACCCGGCCCACGTAGACGGGTCCTTCGCAGCCCACGAAGACCGCAAAGGCCGGAAGTGAGCGGCTAGCCTTCATATCAGCATCACCTGCCCTCACCTCTGCGTAGATCATGTTGCCTAGCAACCGTGAGTGCCAAGCAAAGCTGTGTAAAAGCAGCTGGTTAAATGGAGAACTTTTGCTCCTTTTGTGGTTTAATTTTAAGTCTTTAATTCGAAATAAGCTGTTAAATAAGCAAAACACATTTCAACATCAAGGAATACAGCTGAGCTAATGATTAATTTCCAACTATATTAAGTGAGACATTAATGTTGAATAAAAGTATCCAGTTATGATACTTAACTTTAATTTCAGGAGTTTGCTTATCACAGGAGCACTTCTGCCTTTCATTGGTCTGTGTAGTAGACTGGTGGGAAAATAAACAAAATTTTGAAGTTTAAGGTTATGTATATTGATTCATTCATCAACCGAACTTAAATTAATATTTCTCATATTTAAATGTGATTAAAATGTGATTAATTTCGATTAATTAATTACAAAGCTCCTAATGAATTAGATTAATTTTTTTAATCGAGTCCCACCCCTAATATACATACATATATATATATATATATATATATATATATATACACGTGTGTGCGTGTGTGCTGTCATAAGAATATCATGCAATTTGAGTAATTGCATTCAAAAAGTGAAACTTGTATATTATATTCATTCATTAAACACAGACTGATATATTTCATTTCATTCATATTATTTGATGATATAACTGACAACTAATGAAAATCCCAAATTCAGTATCTCAGAAAATTAGAATATTACTGAAGACCAATACAAAAAAGGACTTTTAGAAATGTTGGCAAACTGAAAAGTGTGAACATGAAAAGTATGAGTATGTACAGCACTCAATACTTAGTTGGGGCTCCTTTTGCCTGGATTACTGCAGCAATGCGGCGTTGCATGGAGTCGATCAGCCTGTGGCACTGCTCAGGTGTCATGAGAGCCCAGGTTTCTCTGATAGTGGCCTTCAGCTCTCCTGAATTGTTGGGTCTGGCGTATCTCATCTTCCTCTTCACAATAGCCCATAGATTTTCTATGGGGTTAGGGTCAGGCGAGTTTGCTGGTCAGTTAAGAACAGGGATATCCATCCATCCATCCATCCATTTTCTTCCGCTTATCCGGGGCCGGGTCGCGGGGGCAGAAGCCTAAGCAGAGAAGCCCAAGCTTCCCTCTCCCCAGCCACCTCCTCCAGCTCATCCGGAGGGACCCCAAGGCGTTCCCAGGCCAGCCGAGATACATAATCTCTCCAGCGTGTCCTGGGTCTACCACGGGGCCTCTTCCCGGTGGGACATGCCCGGAACACCTCACCCAGGAGGCGGCCAGGAGGCAACCTAATCAGATGCCCGAGCCACCTCAACTGGCTCCTTTCGATGTGGAGGAGCAGCGGCTCTACTCTGAGTCCCTCCCGGATGGCCGCACTCCTCACCTTATCTCTAAGGGAGAGGCCAGCCACCCTTCGAAGGAAACTCATTTCTGCCGCTTGTATTCGCGATCTTATTCTTTCGGTCACTACCCAAAGCTCGTGACCATAGGTGAGGGTAGGAACGTAGATCGACCGGTAAATCGAGAGCCTCGCTTTTACGCTAAGCTCCCTCTTCACCACGACGGACCGGTGCAGCGTCCGCATCACTGCAGAAGCAGCCCCGATCCGCCTGTCGATCTCCCGTTCCCTTCGCCCATCACTCGTGAACAAGACCCCGAGATACTTAAACTCCTCCACTTGAGGCAAGAACTCGTTCCTGAGCCGGAGATGGCACTCCACCCTTTTCCGGCTGAGGACCATGGCCTCAGACTTAGAGGTGCTGATTCTCATGCCAGCCGCTTCACACTCGGCTGCGAACCGTTCCACTGCGAGCTGGAGGCCCCCCCCTGATGAAGCCAACAGAACCGCATCATCTGCAAAAAGCAGAGAACAGGGATATCATGGTCTTTAAACCAGGTACTGGAAGCTTTGGCACTGTGTGCAGGTGCCAAGTCCTGTTGGAAAATGAAATCTGC
This sequence comes from Archocentrus centrarchus, assembly GCF_007364275.1. NCBI lineage: Eukaryota > Metazoa > Chordata > Actinopteri > Cichliformes > Cichlidae > Archocentrus > Archocentrus centrarchus. The sequence goes on from NW_022060145.1 coordinate 3,958,845, forward strand.
ATCTCCATAAAGTTGGTCAGCAGCAGGAAGCAGGAAGTGCTCTAAAACTTCCTGGTAGACGGCTGCATTGACCTTGGACCTCAGAAAACACAGTGGACCAACACCAGCAGATGACATGGCACCCCAAACCATCACTGACTGTGGAAACTTTACACTGGACCTCAAGCAACGTGGATTCTGTGCCTCTCCTCTCTTCCTCCAGACTCTGGGCAAAATTTACTTTGATCAGAGAACATAACTTTGGAGCACTCAGCAGCAGTCCAGCCCTTTTTGTCTTTAGCCCAGGTGAGACGCTTCTGATGCTGTCTTTTGTTCAAGAGTGGCTCAACACAAGGACTGCGACAGCTGAAACCCATGTCTGCATACATCTGTGCGTGGTGGTTCTTGAAGCACTGACTCCAGCTGCAGTCCACTCTTTGTGATTCTCCCCCACATTTTTGAATGGGTTTTGTTTCACAGTCCTCTCCAGGGTGTGGTTATCCATATTGCTTGCACACTTTTTTCTACCACATCTTTTTCCTTCACTTTGCCTCTCTATTAATGTGCTTGGACACAGAGCTTTGTGAACAGCCAGCCTCCTTAGCAATGACCTTTTGTGTCTTGCCCTCCTTGTGCAAGGTGTCAAAGGTCATCTTTTGGACATCTGTCAAGTCAGCAGTCTTCCCCATGATTGTGTACCTACAGAACTAGACTGAGAGATTATTTAAAGGTCTTTGCAGGTGTTTGGAGTTAATTAGCTGTTTAGAGTGTGGCCCAGGTGTCTTCAATATTGAACCTTTTCACAATATTCTAAATTTATTGTAATATAGTTTATATATATATATATATATAATATATATATATATATATATATATATATATATATATATATATATATATATATATATATATATATATGTGTGTGTGTGTGTGTATGTATATACATATACAGTATAATTGCATCAAATGCCTGGATATAGGAATGTCCATCATTTTTGGTAATTTAAAGTTACAGTTGGTCATTTTTTTGTTTATTTAATAAGAAAATATTAAATTAGTGGATTAGTATCTAATTAAAAAACTTAGAAATAATCCATTTGTATGTAGTAGTACACACACACACAGACACACACACACACACACACACATATATATGCACTTAATAACATGACCGCTGATGAAACTGAAAAAAAGCACATCATGTGGCCAACTTTGCCAATATCAATATTTGTGGTGTTTCACAATGTGACAGCTCAAATATGTCAGTGTAAAAAAGTAAACCTAATTGTGTGTAGTGCAGGTTTCTCTTAGTTTCTCTTTCATTTTCATAATTTTCTGTGGCATTTATTTGTGGGTCAAAGTACTAGTAAATTAATAAAAATTAAAAATAAATAAAATGAAAGAGATAGACACACCCACAGACCTGTCGACCCACCCACAGTGAGTCATGTCACGGAGGAAGTGACACCAGGTACACTGTACTCTGTGTGCTGTCATTTTGTCATTCTTCAGTTCTCCTTCCATTAGCAGGTACGATCAGCAAAACTGTATTATGAGAAGATGGCAGATTAGGCAGATTTTAATATAACATCTCGAATGACATTTCAAAAGTTTATTTTGTACATTTCTTCCGTAAATATTTATGCTCTGTTGTTTCTGAACAGTGATGGCAGCAGCAGGTTTAATGAGAAGCAAAGGAGTGAGTGGTGCCACAACCACCAAAGGCTTATTCATCATTTTCACTCTGCTGTGTTTGGTCTGCCTTTCAAATTCACTGATATACAAGAACCAACTGGTAAGATAATTATTCACTTCTAAAAAAAATAAAAATTGCACTTTTAATGAAGCACTTTCATAATGAAGTCATTGCAGTCAGATTAATGATTGAGGTTTTTGTTTTTTATTTATAATTTTTCTTCTCTGCTCTTTTTTCTTATTTTTTTCCCTGTTTGGTCAATGACCAATCTGTAAAATGAATGATGATTCTTCACTTTTTTCTTTCTTTTTTTTTTTTTTTTTTGGAGTGAACACATGCTTCACATCCATATTTGTTGAAATTCTCTCTGGATTTGCAGGAGGAACTGATAGAGAACATTCAGAAACTACAGCAGGAAGTAATGAGAAGGGAGGTGTGTTTGTCCGAGTCCACATTATGGATGAGTAATTTGGAGAGTCGGTGACTGCTAATACAAATATTTATAATGCTATGAAACAACCAAGAAAAGCAAAAGAAAATAACATCATGTGAAGGTCTTTTTTTAACTAAAGAATACACTTTATCTTTTTTTTCATGTCTTTTTATTTATTATTCATTTGTTTTTTGTTTTTTTTCTCAGGCTGAAAACAAGCTGGATAGAATGTATACTGCATTAGTCTATCATGATGCTATACTCTTAATGGACTGTATGTTTAAATTAATAAAGACAGAATTGAAAGATATTAAATGGTTTACAGCAGTGCTGAATTTAGCGGATGTCTTAAAGAAGCTCCTGGAAGCCACCAAGAAGTCCAAAGAGAAGTACCTGAGGATAGAAGCTGCAGAGATCGAAGACCATGAAGAGAAACTAAGTGAAGTGATGGAGTGGATAATACACCTGAAGGGGCAAAAGGATGAACTGTAACATTTTAGTCATGTGTAACATATTGTATCTGTAAAACCTCTTTCATACTGTGCAGCATCAGTTTAAAGTTTTCATAAAATAACCTTGAAACAAACTATTGCTGAGCAAAACTATCTGTACTACAGAGCTTAGAACTTGGTCTCGATCTGATTTTCACTGTCTTTGCTATAACAGAGCTCTAATGTAAATGGAAACCACCGAGATGTGTTGTATTAAATAAAGCTGACAGTTACTAATAATTTATAGTATATGAAGAAACCCTGTCTGAGAATAAATAAATCAAATTGTTATTATTGTCTGTTTTTTACAAATTGTGAAATTCACGAGGAATGACAGCAGCTGTGGGTGATAACAAAAGTTCATGTTTAATAATGAATGACCTGCTCAGCACTCCCTCACTGCCAAAAAATGTCAGTTTTATAACCCACAAAGTGCTGAACACCAATCAACTATTCACATGATGAAGGCTAACCAAATTATATACTTGAATCAGAAATATTATATGGTGCTGTCTTTCCTCGCCATTCTGTAATATAAGACTCATTCTTCTGAAAATGAGGGCCTCCTCTGTTTTCCCATCACTGCCAGTTTATGAAGCTGATGAAGTATCTTGAAGTATCTAGTAAAGGTATAGTCTGCAGTTGGATTAAAGGAATATTTCACCATATTCACTGGAATGTTCTTCTCTGAATGAATCACGTAACTGGTGATGTGTACATCTTAACCTACATGATGAATTCATGAGACATGAAGTAGTGAAACAAACAAAAAAAAAAAACGCACTTTCTAAAACACAAAATTCTGCTACTGTATGTTTCTAGCCTAGAGCTACTACAACTACCATTAAGAGTGATGTTCTCTAAACTGTGAGGTTCCATTAGATACATTATTTTAGAAAAATATTAAATAAAGATGGTACAGTATGTCATGAATTTAAAATCAGCATCTACTGACCACATTTTTAACAAACAAATCAACAAATGGAAGTAAAACATCTTGTGCATAAAAGTCTAAGAGAGTCTGACTTGTTCTTCTTATACTTCTGTTTTTGTTTTATTTGGATTAAATTTTAAAGATTATTATCTACATACACACCACAATAAACAGGTTTATTTTTAAAGCTCCAGGCTTCTATTCCTCATTTGACAGTCCTATATGTAGTTTTCCATTTCTTGTTAGGACATACTATCGAACATTAGAGAAAGAGCTATATATATAATATAATAAATATTATATAAATAACTATATAATAAATGACTAATTGAAAACTGAAACTATTGGAAACCTGGACTGTGGACTGTTCCCTTATTTAACAAACATTGCCCTAATATCAGACTGTACCCTGATTTACTTGGGCTTTCTATCGTTTTTGTCAATTTGAATGCGCAACAACACTGTAAATGAGGACTAGTTCTAAAAGATTTTTCAGGTTGGCCCAGTTGGTGTCAGGGGTGTTGTCAGAAAGCCCTGCAACTGTGTGTTAAAACAAAAAGGGACAAAATTTAAACTTGCATACAGCTCAACTGCAGGATTTATTCTGCTTTCTTAAACAAGGAAATACAAACACACCAACTACTTTCCAAAGATAACCAGCAAACTTTGTTGACAGACACAGCGATTACTAGCAAGACAGATAGCAGCACATTTTTAGAAAATCAGTTAATGAAATTACATGGAAACAGAAGCACAATGAAATAAACCTTACTGCCCATGAGTGTTCTTATTCTTTAACTGCAACTGAGCTACATAGTGACCATAACGACAATACTATAATATAATATATGGACAAAAGCACTGGGACGCCTGCCCATGACAACTACAGGAGCTGCCTGGTCATGGAAAATTAGAGTGCAATGAAAAACTATTTGCCCCCTTCCTCAGTTCTTAGTTATTTTGTTTGTTTGTTTTTTTGGAAATTTCATTTATTGATTTCATTTTTTAAGGGGAAAAAAGCTATCCAAACCTATCTGGCCCCTATGTGAAAAAGTAATTACTACCCCTTGTTAAATCATGAATTACCTGCGATTAACCACAGTTCTTTGGAAGCCTTGGTTGCATCTCAGTAACCTTACCCATGCCTGGGTAGTGTTTGACCTGTTGAATCACTTAAAGCTAAAAGAGCCCGAAAAGTAACACATAATGGAATGATCTAAGGAAACTCAAAAAAAGATTAACTAAGTCACTGACATCAGTCTGGAAAGGGTTGCAAAGCCATTTCTAAGGCTTTGGGAGCTTCAACTTTTTATTTACAAATGAATAGTACTGTAGTCTCTGTGTTTGTAATCCATATTTGTTGTATACGCCCATTTTTAACCCTTAAGATAAACCCAGTACCCTGTATGGTTTTGAAATGATGAGTGTGTGTGTGTGTGTGTGTGTGTGTGTGTGTGTGTGTGTGTGTGTGTGTGTGTGTGTGTGTGTGTGTGTGTGTGTGTGTGTGTGTGTGTAATATTTCATGCTATTGACAGGATAATTATACTGGCAATGCGACTATTTATTAAATGAATTGGTAGTTTGCCTGATTTTGCTTTCAGTCCTGCAAATAAAGTAAAGTGACTTTAGTGCTGAGTTATACCCTATCACATTACAGAACAGAAGAAACAACACATCTTACTGGCATTGTAAATCATTAGTGATGCCCTAGAAAAGAGAACAGGCAAGAAACTTCTTCTCTTCCTGCTCTTGACGGAGACGGTCGCATTCTATCTCTCTCCCTGCCCTCCCTATCTCTCCGCTCGCTGCTTGCTGCGAGAGCGTCTCTCACACACTGTCCGAATAAGAATAAGATTGAGAGCAACATGGATCTGACAAGCTGGGCCCTCAACACCACTGATAGAATTTTTTCCACTATGAGACCGGGGAAAGGGGAGCCTGCGTGTCTGAGTGGAACAGACCTGGTTGGATACGTCATCGATTCTTGGAGCTTGTGGAGACCTGTGTGCTTCTCAGCCCTGGAGGTCGAGGACGTGGAAGACGTCTACATATTTGGCTATGTGGTAGGGGTATCTCTTTTGTTTGGGCTCGGAGGATACCTGATTTACCGGGAAATTAAGAAAATCTGGGCAGCAGTTCGACATCTGCCGACCCAGGTGGATGGGCTGTGCAGGGCCATACAAACTCAGACTCAAAGCCTGTTGGACCTGAGCCGTAAAGCGTGCTCACAGGCGAGAGGGGTTCGATCTGGAGATAAGGTTCGGTTCTGCACGGTGAGGACGGTAACAAATGAATTTGGAATATTGGATTTACTGAATGGGTTCCCCAGTGAGACTGAAGGCTGTTGGAAAAAAACAAGCAGCCTGTTCCAAAAACAACATCTGCATTATCAGGAATTCGGCTCCCTAGCCGGCCTTGGGCTGGCAATCATATCTCTCCAGGCTTATGTGTGACGGTCGCTCTTCCCCTCAGCCCTCTCTGTGATTTGTGAAGCTGGATCTGGTGTACCATGGCAGCTGATGAACTTCCACCACTATCAGCGAACTGTTTTGCCCCCACCCTCTCATCTCCGTCTGCATCCCCTCCTGACCCTGACCTTACCCACCATATTGCTATCCTGGCTTCAAATGTGCAAATGTGCTTTTGCTGAGGTGTTTTTTGGAACCTCGTACGGTGTTTATACTGAATACAGTACAAGATGATTTTTTTGAACCTACCTATCCCAGTGTATCTCTTTCTGTTCTTCTGCTAAAGGTAGCACCGGGAAGATGGCTGCATGACCTCGGACACCTGTCCCCCCGTGTTTGTGTTTGTGTTTGTTGTATTCTTGGATGGGTGCTCTGTTAACTGCAATTTCCAATGTGTGAACCTGTTCACCCACATGGCAATAAAACCTTCATTCAAACCTTTTATTACAAAACATCTGGTTTTGGTTTTTAACAAATAAATAATAATAAAGTTTTATATGATCAGAATAAAATTGTTATAGTTTTTTATTATCTTTTAAAAAACACATTACTATATGTGATTTAGAAAGGGATTTTCTACTATGTAAACTCATCCACATAGTAAACATAAATTATGTGATAATGTACATAATGTATTCACTAAAACTTTACTAACGATTAGTAAAGAGAACAAATTATCTCTGTGTAGATTCTCAGTCATCCAGGTCATAGTAGTCTCTGGAGCTTGAAAAAAGCTCCAGAGACTACAGAGAATAGGAAGGACAAGAGGAAGAACATTGTCATCCCTTATGTGGCAGGCTTGTCAGAGAAACTCAGAAGAATTTTCTCCAAGCATGACATCCCAGTATACTTCAAACCAACTCACACCCTAAGGCAAAAACTGGTTCATCCCAAGGACAAACCACCCAAACACAAGATCAGCAATGTAGTGTATGCTGTCCAGTGCAGTGAAGAGTGCTCAGACCTCTACATTGGAGAAACCAAACAGCCTCTTCACAAACGAATGGCACAACATAGAAGAGCCACAACAACAGGACAAGATTCAGCAGTACATCTGCATCTGAAGGAGAAAGGGGCACTCTTTTGAGGATGCCACTGTTCACATTTTGGACAGGGAAGACAGATGGTTTGAAAGAGGAGTGAAAGAAGCCATCTATGTCCACTGTGAACAACCATCATTGAACAGAGGAGGTGGATTACGTCACCAACTTTCCCCCGCTTACAGTGCTGTCCTGAGCTCCCTTCCCAGACGTCTCAACCCCCATTCACACCTTTGTTCCAGTGACCTCAATAGCCCACATAAAACAATAGAGCGAAGTCCTAAATTGGTTTCAACTGAAACCACTGATTGAAATGACCCACGCCTCCTTCACACCTTGGCACATGTGTTCACACCACCAAGGGACTACGCCCACAGAGGTTCAAATACCTGGGTCTCTCCACCATTTGGTTGAGAACTGAAGAAGCCTTTCGGATGAGAGGTGAAACGTCTTCAAGAAACAAAAAGAAGTCCAGTCGCCTTTTTTCAAGCTCCAGAGAGAACAAATGATCATTAGCAAGCCTCTGAAAATGAGGGACTGTGGTGGTTTACTGAGACAATAATGTTTGTATATGCAAATAGAATTATTGTTCTATTGTGGTGTGGTTGCAATTCTACTGCATTCAAAAGAAGTTATGTAATTGGGAGCCCCGGCACTCCAGTTGATCTTAAAAACCACACAGGTGGCTCGAGATCTCATAGTAAATACTGTTGTGTGTTCTTCTAAATGTTGTACATGCCAGCTGTTACACACATATTTCAGGTTTATATGGAGTAGTAGTTTTTTTTAATAAAGCAGCTTTCTATCATAAACATATTCATTTTTTGCATTCACTGTATTCAACAAAAAAACACATGCATAAACCGTGTGCTCATGCTGTATTATTTTGTTAGTACATTACTAGTGGCCTCACTGGTCTGTTAGCACAGGTCCCACTAATGAATATGCTATGCTATGCTATGCATAATGGAGTTGTTTTCTGACAGAATGGGATTATTTTGTATAGTTTTATACAGATTTTTTTTTAACAGTTTGGGATTATGACTTGCGTTCCATTGTATGAAGAGTGGTGGCTCTGTCTGAGAAATATAATAGTTTTACTTTTCAGTAAAAGGTCACATATGATTTCTGCGAAAGTGAAACAGAAGAGATGGCTGGAAGAGGATCAGACCAACAGTATGTATCTTACTAAATGTAAACAAGTATCAGAGGTGAGCAATCAGGGAGGTGGCGAAAGGTGTGTGTATAAAAGCATTTCGTGATGGAGCGATTTCTTCAGTTTTTTTCTTCATCAGTTTCTATTTACATCCCAGGTAAGCTTGAAAACTAAGTTACCATATCATAGTTTGTTCTATAGCTTCTAAAGTCTTTTTACAAATCAAAAAGTTACAGGTTCAGATGAACATTTTATTTACAGCTGTTTGTAAATCGCTGATATTGTACATTTTTCATTTAAAATATATACTCACAGGAATTTGTTTCTTTTGGAAACTTTCTATATGTTTTTATGCCTTACAATGTAAAATTTCATCTTAGAGACAGATTTATTACAAACAGTGATGGCAGCAGCAGCCTTAGCCAGAAGCAGAGGAATGACCACCAAAGACCTGTTCATCGTGTTCAGCCTGCTGTGTTTGGTTTGCCTTTCAAGTTCACTGAGAAACAAAATCCAGCTGGTAAATATTTGTTTAACATCCAATAATGTACACTTACTTGCTGCTCGGCAGACATCAGAGTCATCATAAACACATCTGCTGCAGAAATTGTAAATTTTTTCATGTGCAGCTGTTATGTTATGCACTATATGAAAACTCCTGTCAGGCATTCCAAAATGTAATCACATGTCACTGCTCATTGTCAAGTTGCAGGAAATTTATTGGGAAGCACAAGAAGAACTGTACGACCTGAAGGTCAGTAAATGTTTCTCACTGCTCCTTGTGTCCATTGAGAATATCATCGTAAATGACTTTGTTGTGCAACATAAACAAAATTTAGGCCGTCATGAAGAGATTTTTTTTCTTTTCTTATTAGGAATACAAGGCACTCCTGCTGAAACTTGCTGCACTGGCAAAAGAATATCTGGCCATCATAGACCCGCTGATAGCAGCTATGAAGGAAACTGATGCACTGCTTGGTGAAGCAGATCCTGGCACAGATACGGATGACCTCAAGGTTTCCTTAGAAGACGCTTGGGTTAAAATAGACATTGCAAAAGAAGAACTTGATAAGGAAATTACATACATGGAAAACCAACTGAGAACAATGAAGATATTGATTGATTACCATGAGAACCAGCAAGCTGGACTGTAACTTTTATATCAATCAATACCAAGCATTGATTGACAAGTCTCCTTAATTTTTCCTAGAACTGCCTTTGAAATTATGAAATCTTTTTACTTGTAGTGAATACACTGATACACTTTACATCCAACTACTACAGAATTTGAGAAACATGAATAAATTCTTGTGCTATTATACAAAATAAAGACATTTACCTTCTGTAAATGTTCTGGTAGTTGTGCCAACCATAGAAAAAATCAACAATTGGCATAGATACAGAAGCAGTATTACTAGGATTAGTTTCAAGGGTCCTGGTAAGCTATAAAAGTGAACCTGCCCAAAATGAAAATCCTGCCACCATTTCTGTTTTCCTCTTTTGCGATGACAGCTGTGAAAATGGTGACGTGTGAAGGAAAAACTCCCTTTTAACAGGAAAAAAATAGGAACAGGCTCAGGAAGGACCACCCATCTGCTGAGACCAGTTGGGAGTGAGGGGAAAAGAAAAGATAAAAGAGAGCATAAGGAGGACAAAACAGTCTAAAGGAAGCAGGGTGCTAGCCAGCAGATGATCGGCTGGTGTTGCACCGTGCTGAGGTCGCCTTGCTGAGAATTTTACTGGTTCACTATCGGAACTTTTCTATCACTGCAATTATCAAGTGGGCGCGCACCCCGCACACTCCACGCACCCTCCACGCACACTCCACGCACACTCCATGCACGCCACCCTGTCATAAACACCAGACTGATTTTTTTCCCCCTCCTGCTAGATATACTATAGCACTATAGCAATTTGCAAACTACTACTGGGCACGGCCAGTTTCGTTCACAACGTGCATGCGGAATCTGTTCACGCTTGATTTTGTGGGGCAAAATAGTGACCAGCGTGAAACCGAGGGGAAAGAAGAGGAAAAGGGGAGCTCAAAGGACAATTTTGGGCTTCCTATTAAACTTAGAATCCCAGGAGCTCGTCTTGTTTCTTGTCTTCGTAGACTCACAAGGATAACACACTGACATGTTGCTTAAGGAAAGTTTATTGACAATAGCTGCAGGTAAACCTGCATCCTATTTTCAGAGCATGTAACAACGAGGAGGAATCCACATTCCCTATGGCATCAAGTCACTTGGTCCAATCAGATTCAGGTGCCTTCAATGACCTGTAGAACCAACCATTATCACAGAAAATTGCATATATATTATCCAACTGTTCACTATCACTGAATTAGCAAGTTGGCAGGGTATTTATCATTTAGCATTAGCAAGCTAATCCTAATACCCCCAACACACTATATATATATATATATATATATATATATATATATATATATATATATATATATATATATATATATATATATATATCACTGCCGCATGTCATTACATTTTGTCTTCTCAGGGTACTAACCAGAAAAAAATTTCAGCCTGGCGTGTGTTGGGGATCACTATCTGGTTAAATAAAACATAATTGCCCCACAGTGTTTTGTTTTAGAAAGAGATGCTAAAGCACATAGTGTGTATCACTTTTAGTTGCACAATATCTAATGTAATCTATGTATAATGAGTATCACTGTGAGAGCTGCATACAGCTTTGGCTTCTGTTAAGTTTTGGCTTGTATTCAAAACTTGACAGACTGCCAATGCATAGGTACAGTTTCGAGTTAACAATATCAATACTCGTCTGTCACACTATGACAGTTCAAATATGTCAAATATAAAAGAGCAAATAAAAAATGTTATTATAAACATGAATGTCAGTTTCTGTTTTACTTTTTTATTTACTGTGTTTTTACAGTAAAAAAAAAAGAACTGTTTGTTTTCTGTAAAACAAAGCAGAGGTGTAGTATAAAAAGACAAATTAATACAGTTAATCACTGCTATATAATTATCCACATGTAATTTCCTTTTATATAAGAGAGCATAATAGAGAGTACATGTCAAAAAGTGTGTAAAAAGTAATATACAGTACATATATTATAATACATACACTATAAAATACTGTGTACACATAAAAGCAACTGGGCTCTGGATATTTTTTTATTTTTTTTTGCTTTGTACACAACAGAATAAACAACAGATAATACGGACAATGGTCACAAGACAGAGATAATGCCAACAGTTATAACATATTTATATTTTTATGTACAGTATATACATGAAAATATGGTATATAGACATGTACAACAAAATAAAACCGTAGATACAATGTGCTTTGATTCAGCAGCAGGTGATGGATGTTTAAGTACAGACAAAATGACAGTTCTAAGTGTTCATCAGAGCGACAGCCTGCGGAAAGAAACTGTACAGATGTCTGCTTCTTTGTGCTCAGTAGTACCTGACAAAAGGGAGGATCTGGCTGTGTCCAGGGTGTAAGGGATCAGCAGTGATGCTGCCTGCCAATTTTCTGATTGTGGATTTCTACAAATCCTGAATCGAGTAAGTGTCGATGATTTTTGTCTGCATACCTCACTGTCCGTTGTTGTCTTGTTTGGTAGTTGATCCAAATTCGAACCGCTGACCTTCCGATCAGTAGGTGACCTGCTCTACCTACTGAGCTACAGCCACCCCCAAATGGAAATGAATCCACAGCTCCTGAGGCACATTGACCTTCCTAAGCTGTAACATATTTAATGATATTAATAATTATATTATTGTCAATATTCAATAATATGATTAGATATTATGGAATTATACTTATGTCAAAAGTCAAACATGAGTGCACGTGGCTGCTGACTTCTATGTGTGCATTTTGTTGAAATTACCCTCGAGGAATGAATACCTGCACCCGCAAAATTATATTATATTATATTATATTATATTATATTATATTATATTATATTATATTATATTATATTATATTATATTATATTATATTCATGGTGACACATGAGACACCACGGCAAACATTCCCTGTAACATCACCTATGAAGAGAACGGGGACTTGCGAGATGAGGGGGTCCTCTTGTGATTATCACTTGATCTGTGAAGTCCCACTAAAGCACATGAGAAACTCATGGCATATTCATATAATCTGTTGCTGACAGTTTGGTTAGAAACTTGACCTTATCATTTTAAGCAGAATTTCATTAGTCAAAATGTCACCATTTCCAAAAATAAACAACATTTTTTCTATGATTCCAACTCACCCGAGCTGGTTCAGTTCTCCAGACTCAGTCAGCTCAACATTCTACTGGAAAACAAGACACCACAAATAAAACTGACAGAAAAAAAAACAAAATACAAGGATGCCTGGAAGCTCCACACTCTTACCACTACTCTTTGGCAAATTAGCTGCAGTAAATACTATTTGGAACAATTACAACTTTACAGTGAACAAGAAATCACTACTTTTGCACAATAGTTGGAAAAAGCATCACACAACTGCAGCACATATTTTACAATAATAACCTGGTCTCATTTTCTCACTCTATCCAGAAGTACGGCATTGGGAGTAAACCTTTTCTGGAATATCTACAACTAAATCAGTTATCCACTCAAAACTTAATCCTGTTAATATTAATCTTCATCTTCTGCAGAACTTTTCATTTCTTTCTTGCCTATATTGCTGGACTAACTGTGCAGCCTGAATGGGATGCATGTACCATCTCATGCTAACAGTAGTAACAAGGACACTACCAAAAAGCAAAACTATTGAAAAAACAGTGATAAGGAGAGATCAATAGTCTGGCCATGGTTTGCAAAAGCATTCCTTTTTTGAAGGCTGTCTTATTGTTAGCTCTGCAGTGTGCCCGTGGTCACTTCCATTTGCATGCCAGGAGGTGAAATAGATTCAGAATTCATCCAAACTGGACAAACTGGCATCCCTGAAATTTTAACTGACTTGGTGTTATACTTTTAATTTTACAGAAGAAAAAGACAGGGAGAGCAGGACCTTGAAGTGGAAAGTTGGTGGAGTGCTTTTAAAGTATTTTATGTCATAAGAATAACTGATGGATCTCTATTTCAGTAAAGACCTGAAAAAAACATTACTGCATAATAAAAAAATAAATAAAAGTTGCTCTCACTGGGTCATGTTCACAGTGTATGACCCAGTGACCACAAACGGGAGGCTCACTTGCACAGACATAACAAAAGTGAAAGAGCAGCTCACAACTAGCGTTCATACAGCATTTGCAACGTGTCATCTCAGTGTTTTCTTCACCTTACATTACAGCAGCTGTTCCTCCATTCACACAGCAGGTACGATCAGAAACATTTTACAAAAAAAGATTGTTTATACTGAATGTAGTTATAAATTATTACGATTGTGTGCAATGAACTTGTGATCTCCCTTCTTTGCCCCATGGCCTTAGCCCTGGCCCCTTCAAACATGGAGACCAGGGCTAAAGTCACTGTCAGGCAGTTGCCCTCTTCAAAGCCCCTGCAATGCGCCAAAAAGGAGGATAAAACGGCAATGAGAGGGAGTTTGAACAAGGTCAAATTGGCGTTTAGATGTAATCTGTTTTCAATAATACAGCCATTAACTGTGATAAATGTCAAATCGTTTATCCGTTATTTCAAACCTGTTGCCGTTTGCATCAGGTCTATCGTGCTGTACCGGCGGACCGAGCAGAATTCATAGATCAGATATGATTCTCAGACAGACTGGGCCGGGGGGTAAAAAGGCAAATTTATAATGTATAAATGTACAAATGGACGCATCTAGTTTTTTAAATTAAAGACCAGCAAATTTGTGGTTTAAAATTTATGGAGCGAGTAAAGCAGAAATAAAATAATTATGCAGTGTAAGCGCAGGTTTTACGCATCTGTTTCTCGCTGGAGAAGAATGACTATGTTTATATGTGTATATTTATTATATAAGGGTGACCTCTGCTGCTAGAACTTGCTTAGGGGACTGTGTAGTCCTGAGAACTGAAACTCGGGTGGAGTTGCTTTACTCAATATAAACCTGAAATCTGTGTGCATCAGACATCATGTAAGATGTGTAGAAAAACGCAAAACGTTACGTGTTACTACGCCACGGGCGTAAATGTGCGCTTCGCTCTGGGTTTTTCTCCAGTGTGCGAATCTGAATCGGAGACATGCACGGGGGCTGCTCATCCGGCAGTTAGAAAGCGCGGCTGTGAGAGCGTCGCTGAAGAAATGTTAGCGCACGTTTTTTGGGGTTTTGGAACCGATGGTGCAGCTGCTGTGATGGGCAAAAACAGACTTTTTCTTTAGACATCTAGCGAATGTGATATTGATTGTTTCTCTAAACTCACCGCATTTTGTACTGTTGCGTTTGATTGCGCGTGTGAAGGCGTAGGACTGGGGACATTGCGCATATGAATATAACTAAGCCTAACATACTGTATAATTCCGACATTAACAGCTTATGACAGTCCCATTAATTTCTGCATAATAATCGTACCTATCAAGCGAAATAAAAGGGGGGACACGTGAATGTTGGTCTTTGTGTGCGCACTGCTGTAGTTTTCACCGATCTCTGTGGAGAAATGGCTAAAACTTTGAAACATCTCTTCCTCCCTCCGACGCACCGTTTAGTTCAGTTCTGCTCTACTGCGATGAAATCTCAATAGTACTGCGCAGTACTAAAAGAGATGCAGGACAGAGAAAAGGGTTTCGCGCTGCTGCACTCGCAGGTTTGAGACACCCAGCCGTGCCAGTCACGCCTTCTTCATCTCTGCCTCTCATCCAAATAAATAAATGCTCCTAGCGGTGAGCTATATCTATACATAACTACTGCAAAATATGGCATGCTTTTGGCTGTTAAATTTAGCGCATTATACACTCAATTGCCTGCAGCAACCCCCCGTGAAGCTGATCGATTGTTTTATTTCTAACAGTGATGGCAGAAGCAACTTCCAGATCAAGAGGACAAACTTGTGCCTCCTTCATCAAGTGCATGTTTCGCCATCTGTTAGTGTTCTGCTTGTTGCTGTGTCTTGTTTACATCTCAAGCTGGAACAAGATCAAACTGGTGAAGTCATACTTGCTTGATCTCTTTTTATGATAGCAATCACATGATTATTTCCACAGGAACACTGCAACATTTGCAGAGTTTCTTTCAAAGCTAGTTTGTGAGCAACTTGGAGACCCCGAGAGCAGCAGAAATAGCAACTTCTCAAACTTCTATGAAACCCGCTTTAAAGAAACATTCTAGCAATTAATGAGCTCATTAATTGCTAGAATGTTGCACTTACATCTCCAAGTTGCTCACAAACTAGCTTTGAAAGTCTGTGACATGTTGGCAACAAAAATATTTTCAAAAGTATCAATAACTGCATATTTTTTCTGGCAGGTCAATATCTGTTAAATTAGCTGATGCAGAGTCCTTACCTGCCCCATTATCTTGTGGGGTTCCTCAGGGCTCAATTTTTGGCCCACTGCTTTTCTCTCCCTACTTACTGCCTTTGGGCTCAATTCTGTGGAAGCATGGAATTTCCTTCCATTGCTATGCAGACGACATTCAAATGTATATGTCCTTGAAGAGAGATGCCTCCTCAATTAAATCATTATTGCTATGTTTGGAGGACATTAAAGCGTGGATGGCCCTTAATTTTTTAAGCTTTAATGGAAATAAAACAGAAGTGATAGTGTTCTGTCCGAGTAGCCTGCAGGATTCATCGACCTGGGACCCTTAGCCCCTTACTTAAAGCAGACTGTGTCTAACCTGGGCTTCAAACTTGACTGAAATTTGATCGCCAGGTTGGGGCAGTAGTCCGCTCTTGCTTTCATCATTTGAGACAATTAGCTAAGGTTAAGCCCCTCCTTTCTAAGCAGCACTTGGAGTTGGTGATCCATGCTATGATCACTACTAGGCTCGATTACTGTAATGCCCTTAATTTTGGTATCAGTCAGTCCTCCCTCAGACGACTTCAGCTGATTCAAAATGCTGCTGCTCGGCTCCTGTCTGGTGTGGGAAGGAGGGAGCATATTTCTTCTGTTTTGGCTTCTCTACGCTGGCTACCAGTTCACTACAGAGTCTGTTTTAAAATTCTTTTATTTGTGTTCAAATGTCTCCATGGTCTAGCTCCATCGTACCTGTCTGAGCTAATAACTCCTTATCTCCCAACTCGCTGCCTCAGATCAGCTGATCAGCTGCTACTTGAGGTCCTGAGATCTAAGTCAAAGCTCAGAGGCAATAGAGCTTTTAGCATTGCTGCCCCTATTTTATGGAACAATCTTCCTTTACATATCAGGAGTGCCCCGTCATTGTCAACTTTTAAAACTTCTTTAAAGACACTTTTTTATTCACTGGCTTTTGGTATACTTTGAGATCTCATTAATTTTGTATTTGCTGTTTTATTATTGTTGTTCATATTATTTTTGCTCTTTTTCATTGTACAGCACTTTGTTGCAGTTGCTGTTTTTAAAGTGCTTTAAAAATGAATAAAGTATAGTAATATTATATTAAAATACCTTAAATGATACTTTGAAAGTCATCCAAGTGAAGTGACTGCATCGTTTCCAACACAGTATGCAGTAGTAAATTTAAATGTGCTTTTTTTGGGTTTGTTTTTAATTATTAGGCAGACAAAAACTGCAGAAATGCAGCCATCAGAAAGCTATTTGAGCTCACAAGATCAGTGGATAACATGCACCAACTGGTAAAGTAATACTTTCTTAACCTTTATTATATAAATATTTCCTTCCTGTCTCAACAAGAATCTCTTTGTTTGCTGTTATTGTCATGGTATTCTTGAGCAGCTGTCACACTCACTATGCTCTCTTTCTTTCTGGTAAATTTCAGGAAATATTCAAAGAAACCCTTCAGACAGCAATAGAAGAAGAAGAGAGACTGAAGGTAAGCCAGTCAGTCTCCAGGTCACTCACGTGTTGGCCGAGAAAATCTGTAATTTGTGTAGAAATACACAAAATGAATTCATAAAATTATAAATTCAACAACAAAAAACTTCATTTGACATCAGACTGCCTTAAGTGATAGAACAGCAGTGTATACAACACAATGTAACATATTTTAATTTGTTCTAAATGTTTTCTTTTTCTCCATCAGGCAGAAAATAAGTACGAAATCTTAACCATCTCAAGAGCAT
The DNA here is from genome assembly GCF_007364275.1 of Archocentrus centrarchus. Classification (NCBI taxonomy): domain Eukaryota; kingdom Metazoa; phylum Chordata; class Actinopteri; order Cichliformes; family Cichlidae; genus Archocentrus; species Archocentrus centrarchus. Next base: position 3,976,178 of record NW_022060145.1, read on the forward strand.
TTGATGCAAAATTTAAGCAGCTTATTCCTAGGCTGGAACTAATCAAGATGGCGACTTATGAGTTTCCTCCACTGCAGGAAATAACTGAAATTGCAGAACGTTTTTTGCAGAATATCAGAATTCACTTTGACAAGAAGCTGGCTTTGCTGGAAGAATAGAGAATTCCAAAAAAAAATTGGGCTAAATGTGGTACTTCATAAAAGTTTCAAACAGCAAACTGAACTGTCACAGCTTCTGTTTCCTTCCATGTGGACCTTCTACATAAGCAAATTCTTTAAATTAATGTTTGGCACAGTGGACGGAGAATTTCTTTTCTTTCTTTTTTTTGTCATTCTTGACCATCAATGCTTCATTTACTGTTATTCAACTGTGTGCTTAAAATATTACACAATTAAAAATGTAGTTTGGATATGAATCAATTGTATTTGAATATCTGTTTAGACAAAGGCAGACAGTTCAACAGTTTCACTTTTTTAAACATTAAAACAATTGATGAAGGCGGTGACAAAGTGCGACACCAGCTGGCTCCTTTTGTAACTACTCTTGTGCCTGCTTTGAAATTGATTTCTAACAGACGATACCAGCTGAAGCCAAATCAATAGCTGAATTTTTATATTATATTATACTGTGTGTGTGTGTGTGTGTGTGTGTGTGTGTGTGTGTGTGTGTGTGTGTGTGTGTGTGTGTGTGTGTGTGTGTGTGTTCAAATAATGAATTTTTTAATGTGCAATTCTTGTGATTTTTAAACAATTCTGGAAATGGGGCATTACAGTAATGTAAGTGACCTCAGTTTCAGCATGTGATTTTTCAGCTTTTGTTTTTGTATGATTAGGCGCGTATTGATGCAACTACTAATATTTCAGTGTTTTCTCTCTAATCTGTCATTTCTAAAATGTTTCTGGATATTGAACAGTAATGTTAACACTGGTTTCTGATTTGCTCACAGAAATGAGACAATCAGAGGAACAGCACATATGAATGGTCAGATCTATTTCTTTATGATAATATCAACCATACTGTAGCATGTATAAGTTGAACGAAACACTGGCCCTTGTGGAACCCCAGAAAGACTTTTTGTCTGCAATTCTGTTGCAGATTAAAATAATCTGAGATTTTAATCCGCTGCCACAGTGACTTTGTCAGCAGTCACATAGTAATTAATTTATTCTGTTTGAATTGATAATACCTAAGACTGACTGCACAAATCAAATATCTGAAATGCGTTTGTGGCCTTAAGTGTAACAGTAACTCTGTTTCATTTCATTTCCTGCTGCATTTCATTTACTTTCAGTTCTTTCATTGTATAAACAATCAGTGTACATTATCTGCATCTTTCATTGTGCTACTGTCATGATCTATTCCCAAGCCAATCAAAAAATGCAGAATTTCATTAGTGACTTTTCATTACATGTAAATTCAGTGTGATTTGGATTAAATAAGAAATAAAGGCATAATCTTGAAAAAGGTGTGAAAAATAATTCACACACATCCACACATTACAAACTGTGCTGAAAATCTACAGACATGTAAACACAATAAGTAATCACGGGTCTGGGTGGACAAAAAGGTTTTGATTTGCCTTTGAATGTGGAAATAATCACTCTGTAATTCTATGTTGTGTATTTTATACATTACTGTTGCCACTTCCTCCACTGCTCTGATGTGCAGTCTGTGTGCGTGTATGCGCGCGTGTCTGTGGGGGGGGGCAAAACTCAAACCAAAAATCAAAAGAAAACGAACCACTAAAGTTTCCATGAAAACTCAAAGAGCATAAACATGATGGTGATCATAAAACCTGTCAATTTTGGCTTGTATTAAAATCATTAAAATCCCCAACCCACTGCATATAAATCCAATTTCTAAGCTAAAAATTCACCAGGGCAACAAAAGAAAACATGAAAAATAATAAAAGACAGACCAAAGGAATGTAAGCCATCCCTTTTATGAATCCAAGTCAAATGATGACACTACATATATTAAACTTGATTTTAAAAAAATGCCAGATTGCGTCGTTGATAACCAAAACCCTTCACTCTGGTGAAGTAGAAAAAAATGCATCATATGTTTGACTCTGCTGTCTGTCACAGTATGACATTTTAAACAAGTGAACATAGAAAAGGAGATTGGTTGCAGTACTTCAGCATCTAGCTAGCACTACAGAAGAGCAGTGAGCATAAATGGAGCAACATGTTGTGGCAGATAATTTCAAATACTGCATTTCTCTAAGCTCAGCAAATCTCAGCAAACACACAAACTGTTTGTGTGCAGTTTGTCTCACAGTGTGTCTGCTAGCTAAAGGTCCAGCTGCTGTATTTCCCAAAATGAGAGAAGTTCACTCAGAGACAGAGAAAGATGGAAGAAAGAGGAAGCAGAGAGGTTAGATTTAAAGGTAAGGAATGCTCAGTGACATTTGAAAAACTAGAAATTCAAAGCCTACATGTAATGTCTTAATTTTTAAAAAATCAGATATTGATCTGTCAATGATGTGAAGTTATGTTTTTTCATATTGTGAAACATCCAGTATATAAACTGATTTTATACTAACTTTATGTCATTTAACGGTTGCATGAAAATACTACAGTTTAGCGCAGGGTAAACAGGGTAGTTTGCTGTAATCTGGTGAACTTACGGTAAAGCTCTGTGTTGGACTGGTGCACATGGCTGTGGTGTTCATGGTCATTGTAGGTTACATCAGGTACAGCAGAGATGAGTTTAAATTTAAGCTGATGATGCTTTGATGAATTCATTGAGTTCAACCTTTATACAAACAGTATACTGTCAGTGTAGGGGATGGAAATCAGCCCAGATATCTTGTGAAATAGTGGGTTACATCTAACTGAAATCATGTCATCCACCCAGAGCAGTGAACCTCAGAGAAGCAGCAGCAGCACAGGTCAGCTGATCACAGCCTGCACCCAAAGAAATTCTATTGGAGGTCACAATAGTGCTACTACAAGTTATCTTAGAGTTCCCCCACCTGCCCAATCCCAGTGTAACCCCTTGTCAGTGATATTTTTTAGGGTCTCCATGTTCCTTTTGGCTGAAAATTCAGTCAAAGTCCAAAGTTTCCAAAAAATCACTGGGATGAGCAGGTTCTGGTGCAGGCTTTTTTATTAGACATATTAGTTACACACAACACAGACAAAGACCAAAACACAGACACATAGTTAGGATTGAGATACACACAGACAGTGACAGAGAGAAGAAGAAAGATGAGAAGAGAGAAACACAGAGAGAGAGAAAGATGCAGAAACAGGAAAAGGAAAAAAAAGCGAGGACAGGAAAGAGAAAAGCAAGCAAAAGTAAAGTGTGAGACAAAGAGAGGCAAACATTTATATCTTAAATATGATAACTGCCCACTTGCCTTTGACCCCTCCTAATTTACATAAAGTCTCAACCCCTGAAACTTGAACCCCAACCAATCACCTGTTGAGGCTCTGCCAACTCTTGTCCCATGTGGGCTAAAGAAACAAATGTCACCAGGGTATCTCAGTGGTTTACAACAGCTATGGCAGGTGTCTTAATGAAGGATCTTCTTTCTATTAAAACACTAGATAACACCTCTAGTACCATCCCACTTAGCCACATTTTAAAAAGCCTGTACTTTTTCACTTTAACTTTAGTAAAGAAGTTGAACCAGTACTTTGACTTTGACCAGATGTATTTTTTAACTCAAGTACTTGTACTTCTACTTAAGTACAGAGTGTCTGTACCTTTGCCACCTGTGCTGGGCAACATCACATTTCAGCTCCCTTTTTCTACTGGGCTCAGGTCTGCAGACTGGCTAGGCCACTCCAGGACCTTGAAATGCTTCCTACAGAGCTACTCCTTAGTTACCCTGGCTGTTCTTTTGCTACCTCTGCTTGTAAATGAGTTTGTCATTTTTTTGTTAAAGAAAACAGAAGAACATGAATATTCTGGGAAGTTAAAATCAAAGAGGCAGCTAGACACACCCACTCACCTACTGACCCACCCACAGATCCTTGTCATAGAGGAGGTGACACTAAGACTATATAAAGCATTGTGTGGTTTGTGTCAGGCTATCATTTTATCATCCATCAGTTCTCATTCCAATAACAGGTAAGAACATGCAGCACTGTACTATGAGTAGTTATTGCTGGCAGAATTTCATCTAACATCACAACTCAAATGAAAAAAAATTTCCCATAAATCTGTACTCGTGATTTATGCTCCGATGTTTCACAACAGTGATGGCAGCAGCAGGTTTGGCCAGAAGCAAAGGCTTACTCATCATTTTCGCTCTGCTGTGTCTGGTCTGCTTTTCAAGTTCACTGATAGACAAGAACCAACTGGTAATTTTGTATTATTTTAAAAACACACACTTTGCGTGCATGTTTGCTGATATTCTCTCTGGATTTGCAGGAGGAACTGAGAGAAAATGTTCAGAAACTACAGCAAGAAGCACTGAGAAGGAAGGTGAGTCACTCAGTGTCCATGCTGTGGACATGAAGGAGCAAGCTGTAGAGTCTATGACTGCTACTGTAAATATTTACAGTGCTATGAAACAACCAAAACAAAACAAAATGAAATTTCCCATCCTAAGATAACATTTTAATGTATTCATTTGATTTTGTTTTCCCTGCAGGCTGATCACAAGTTAGGGAGAGCCTACCTTCCAGAGATCTTTGATGATGTTACAAGCTTAATGGACCCTTTGGCTGAAATAATAAATACAGTAATGAAAGATTTTACACCACTGCTGGATTTCATAGATGACATAAAGACTTTCCTGGAAGCCACCAAGAAGTACATAAATAAAGACATTGAGATGGAAGATGGAGAAATCAAAGACTATGAAGAGAAACTAAATAGTGTGATGGCGCGAATAATCCACCTGGAGAAGCATAAAGATGAATTGTAACATAGTAGTCAGCACCTGTCTCTGGTATTGTATCCACTGTATATGTAAAACTTCTCATTCGTATTGTTCAGCTTCAGTTTGAAGTTTTTACAAAGTGGGCTTGAAATTTTTAAATTGCAGAGCAGTGCTAATTGTAAATGAGTTTAACAAGATAAACAGCTCATTGTGTTTTTCTTTTTCAGCCTCTTTATTATAACAGAGCTCTAATGTAAAGGGACCATCACAGCAAGTAGCTCCAGGTGTTTGATTTGGTAGCTTCACATCAGATGGCCTGGAATCAAACAAGTGACCTTTTACTTATCAAGCAAGTGTGTTAACCACTACACTATGGAGCCTCAGCCTGCAGGATGACAAATATTGTTTAAAAAAAAAATGAGCCACTGGTAAAACCCAACATACACTTCAGGTACAAATAGAAGAGTAGAACACAACCTAGGGTTACCTAAACTGTAAGGTTACATTAGAGATATTATATTAAAATTTTTAAAATGGTGTGCAACTTTTGGAGATCATGTAGTGTGTCATGAATGTTAAATCTCTATCTAATGACCATATATTTTCAGAAAAGAAAACCCACAAAGGGATGTAAAACACACTGTGCATAAAGGTCTAAAAGAATCCAACTTGTGCCTCTTGTATTCTTCTCTTCAGTGTTTAAAGACATTTGTTGTGATCCTGGTCTGTAACACAGGCTTTTCAATTATGAATTTTCAAATTCTGTTATTATTATTTTTTTTTGTGCGTGTATTCTTAGTTTAGTGTGATTTTTGCAGTTTTAAGTTTTGTTCCTCCTTTTAATAATATCTGATTGGTTTCTTTATTTGATCCTTTGACCGTTTTAGTTTGTGCTATTTGAGTTTTGTTTATGGTTATAGTTTATTTGTATTTAATTCTTTGTTCCCCTGTGTTCTCCATGTAAAGCCTGTGTTTCTGTCATGTTTAGTCATTTTCCTGTTTTATTTTGCTACTGGTCTCACGTGCATGTGTTTAGTTTTGCTTCCCCTTGACTCGTTAGCTTGATTCTGTTTACCTGTGTCCTTTCTCTCTAATTACCTTCTGTGCATATTTAAGCCCTCAGTTTTTTCAATTCCGTGTCACGTCCTCTCTTATCCTCTCATGTATTCCTCAGTTTTGTGTTTGTATCTGCCCAGCTCTGTGTTTGTTTTTGCAGTTAAATAACAATAAAGCTGAGTTTTAAGTTTAAGTTTGCCTCTGGAGTCCTGCATTTGGGTCCATACTCTTCCATGCCACACAGTTGTACTGTGACATGACTAGTATATTAGTTCATGCTTATATTCCTCAGTCCTATATGTTCATTTTATTAAGCTTAACACCTGAACTCTGGAAACCTGGATTCTGGTTTGTTCAAATTAAAGAGGTCTTTTCTTTATGAGAACCAGTCTCATGGCAGTTCATAAAATTGTCCCACAAAAGCTATCAACCTAATCTTTTGCGTTTGTGTGTGTGCGTGTGTGTGCGTGTTCTTGTGCCGTTTTTCCCGCCCGCTTCTGTCATGGATCCTGATAAAGGTGGAATGTCATAACTGTTGGATTTCTCTTCCCATAAAGCGGATCAGACAAACAGTAAATCTGTCAAAATGAAAGTAAAAGAGCAGCTCACACACCTGAGCTGTAACATGAGTGAAGTGACACCAGGAGCGCAGAAAGCGTTTGCAGCGTGTCATCATCACCATCATCATTTTGTTTTCAGTCTTCACCTGTACTGTACAGCTGCTCTTCCTCCGTTCACCAGGCAGGTAGGACCGCTAACACTGCACACAAAGGTGGTTTATTTTTAAAACAGTTTGCATATTATGTCAACAATTACTAATAAGGAAACATCCAGTTGATTCTTCATTCATCAATAATTCTCTGTCATTTTCTCTTAAGCTGATACAGTTTATCCAGCAGTGATGGCAGCAGCAGTCTCATCCACAAACAGAGGACTGGCTGGAGTCAGAAACACCACAGGATTGATTTTTATCATCTTCTCTCTGGTTTATGTTGCAAATTCACTGACCAACAAGGATCTTCTGGTAAATTAATTCCTGCTTAAGCTGTTTTTACAATATGACAATTACACATTTGTCACTGGAAGTCATTAATGTTTGGATTTTTTTTCTTCATTTATAATTGTTTGTACTGTATGTAATGCAGAAGCAGCTGACACACTTACAGCCTCTTTATGCCAATTTCAGAAATTCAAAGAACAACTTTGGAAAGCAGAAATAGCACTAGCCAAAAACAAGGTGGGTCACTCAGTTTCATGTTGATTACATGCTGTCAGGGAAATTTGGTCATACAATAAACAAAAACTGCATTTGCTATCAGAATATTTTAGTGATTTGATGCACTGCACAGTGAGAGAACTGCATGAACTGCAAGTCATCCAAATGTCTATACAACACTGGTACAGAAAATTTGGTTTGTGCTCAACAAATGCTTTCTTCGTTAGGCAGAATACAAGGAAAGAAAAGCTGCCTCAAGAGAATTTGATGAAAATGTGAAGCCGTATTATCCTGTTTTGGAACTAATGAAGACATCATCAGCTTCTGAGGATTTTCCACCACTTGTGGACGCGGCAAATATTATTAGTCGCTTCATTGATAAAACCAAGATGTGGTTCAAAAGAAAGTTAGATGACTTTGCTGCAGAAATAAAGGAAAAAGAAAAAGAACTGGAAACCATGAGGAAGATCATAAAGTTCCTAGAAGAGCTCCAAGATGAACTTTAGAGGTTTCTGTGGAACATCTTTAAAATAAAAACACTTTTTGAGCATGATGTTTAGAGATGATAGGAATTTGGAATAATTTGGAGAAAACAGTTTTATTTTGAACTCATTTGAACTTTAGTTTGCTTTCACTGTTCCTGGCATTTGTTTTCTCTTATATGTTACAATTAAATATATATGAAATGTATGTATTCAACAAAAACAAATAAAAATGAAATCAATTCAGAAAAAGATCTTTGAAAAAAAATATTGCTGTCTGATCACTCAGTTCCATTAAACAAGCGTGTGTGCAGGCCCCAAAATATGACGGGGGTATTACTGCACAAATGATCTAATGAGGCTAATACAGCTTAATGCTACATCAACTCCCTCTTTATAATTTACATTAATAAAACTTATTTAAAAGTTATTGCTCTGTAGTTTTATGTGTTGGTGAATCAGAGTGGTACTTCCTGGTTGATTCTGCTCAGCATATAAACCCACTGTTGAGAGAGTTACTGAACATGAAGTAAATACATTAACATTTGAGTAGGAGATAAACTTAGATTAAACTTAGATATAGATTTCTCACAGACAGACAGTCATAAGATATCTTCTATCTGTTTTTGGTTTTAAGTAATTTTACATTTGTTGTGGATTGCAGTGATATTGTTTATAAGAATGCACCTGCCTCTACTCTTAAGCCCTCAAATGCAGTTTTATTCCTCACTGAGCCCTCAGGTTTATAGAAGTCATCATTAGCACTTTTATGAAAAGGTTTGGTGGTTGTCTTTAAGGAAAAGGCATAAGCCATATATAGGGTTCTCACTGGAAAGCTGCCATTTTGCATACTAAATTGGTACTCTGTGTCATACTTTGAAAAACTACTGTCAGTTTATGTGCTCAAAATACTTGGAATTGAATTGAATTTTATTTATTTAGCACCAAATCACAACAAATGGTCACATCAAGGTGCTTTATACTGTAAGGTAAAGACCCTACAGTAATTACAGAGAAAACGCAACAGTCAAAATGAATAGCATGAATTGAAACATGTGCAAACATGCATGGAAATACAGTATATAAGACAAAAACAGAGTTTATACAGTTCTAGCAGGTTTGATGTTCAATATTTGGTTCATAGCCTGAACTCTCTTAGGCCAGTTTTCTTGTAATGTCCTTAAGCAGTTTTGGATATTGGCTGCCACTTGTTCTGTTCTCTGTCAAGATCATCTCACACTGCTTCAATAATGTTAAGCCCTGGGCTCTTGGAGGCCAATCCATGACGAACAGTGCTCCCTTCCATTGACTGTTTTTCTTGTGCTTTCAGTGCGTTAGCAGTGTGATTGGGATCACTGCCATGCTGAAAAACGAAGGCATTGCCAATCACATATTTTCCAGATGGTACTGCATGGTGGATCAAAATCTGATGGTACATTTCTGCTTTCATTAATATTGACAAGATCTTCAACATGACGTGTTGAAATGCAGCCCCAAACCATGACAGAGCCTCCACTGTGGCTGCAGTCCCTCGCTGTTGGACCTCTCTCCTGACTTCCTCTGTACATTTTGACAGTGATTTTCATTGCAGTTATTCTGCAGTTTGGCATATCTCAGCCTTTTCTCCCTGTTTCCCTTCCTTAAGAAAGGGTTCTTGGCAGTCACCCCTCCACTGAGACCCTTTCTGATGAGGCTTCAGTGAACAGTAGATGGATCAACTGAAGGCTCAGATGCATCAGGACCTGTGTAAGGTCTTTGTTGTTTCCTGTTTCTTAAGGACATCTGTTACAGAATGTTTTGAGGCCTTCTTCTTTTGCTTTCCACTTGTCCAATTTTGTCAAATATTTTAAGGACATATTGTCCATCACACTGAGATGTGCCAAGTTTTCAGCTAAGAGCTCTTTGGGAATCAACTTGTTGGTGCAAAAATATTGTTTCATGGCTGTCAAACTGTGTTGTCTTTGGCAAATTTGTCAAAAACAACACAAAAGGTACGCAAGAAGCGTACTGAAAAATGATTGGAAAAAAAAACAAAACAGTCAAACAAGAACTGAAAGTGACACCAAAGGAAAACAAACTTCAGAGCAGAGACTGCACAGTTCTTCCTAACTGATAACAAACAGATGGGAATACACTGACACAATCATAAACTTGTCAGATCATGCTTTCAAAGTTACCATTGTTAAGCAATAACTTGGCATTTGTTCTTATGCAGACGTGGGAAATAATGAAGTAGAAATACTTAGTTTCTTAGCTTAGAATTTTCAGGTATCTGGACTTTTTGGAGAAAGATGGAAAAAAAGAGGAAGCAGAGAGGTTAGATTTAAAGGTAAGGACTGCTCAGTGAGAACTGATCAAGTGGAAATTTAAAGGTTACGTGTAATGTACTCATCTTAGATCTGTATATGACGTGAAGTTATGTTTTTTTTTCATATTGTGAACCATCCTGCAAAACAAACTGCTATTCAAAGGTTGCATGAAAATACTGCAGTTTAGTTTGCTGTATTTACAGTAAAGCTCTGTGTTGGACTGGTGCACAGTGTCTGTGGTGTTCATGGTCAGAGTTTGGTTTGGTACATCAAGTGTAGCAGAGATGAGTTTGAATTTAAGCTGATGATGCTTAGATTCATTCACTGTATATAACTGTATACAGTCTAGTATAAAGACAGAATAAACAGTATATTGAGCTGTTCACTGCTTGTCTCACACATAACAGATTCAAGTTGAGTATGTCCATTAGAATTAGAATTTAGAATGTAATAATATTTGTAATCGTATTATTTTATTATAATATTAATTTGGCACGAGGTTCAGTTAGCTTTGCGCAAAAAACAGTTGATAGAAATCTCCTTGAAAATAGTTGCTTCTAACTTTGAGCACATTTCAGAGCGCGTACCTTTTAACTTTTACTTGAGTAAAGAAGTTGAATCAGTATTTCAACTTTACCACAGGTGTCTTTACTTCTACTTAAGCCAAGAGCATCTGTTCTACTGCCACCTCTGCTCTTATTAGTCTGTTATACAATGGTGTGGATTTGTATTGTGCTGTCCAACAAGCAATTGTCTCTACATACACATGTCAAAATGGAAATATAATTTGATATAATTTGATTACAGGTATTTATCAGTCTTGATGAAAGTTATATCACTATTTGATCACTAAGTGTTTTTTTTTATCATATAAACCTGTCACATGAGAAAATATAAATCAAGCTTTGCTAAAGAGTAGTTGAAACTACAAAAAAGTATAATTCATTTATGATAATTATTATAAAGTGTTACCCACCACCACACACACACACACACACACACACAATTATTTACAAAGGGAGAGGGCATGAAGAGCTTGTGAAAATTTGTTTTCATAACAGTAACTGAAACCCATTTATTCCCGTAAAGTGGAGCAGGCAAATACCACGTCTTTGAAAAAAAAAGTGAAAGAGCAGCGCTTACATGTGAGATGCTTCATGAGTTAAGTGACATCACGAGTATATAAAGCACATGTAGTGCAGTAATCTGATTATGCTTTCATTTTTCACTTGCACAGTACAGGAGCTGTATTCACCTGGCAGGTAAGATCAGTAACGCTGTACAGTAAGATGGTAAATACTGAATGCATAATAATTAATTTGTTGATTTTCATCATTTTTACTGTTTTGAAATGGCACAGCAACGCTCTGAATGAATAAAGTGAGTATAAGAATATGATTAACATGTCACTGTACACTAGCTGTTGTGTATGAAGTTTCAGATTGTGTGTGTGTGTGTGTGTGTGTGTGTGTGTGTGTGTGTGTGTGTGTGTGTGTGTGTGTGTGTGTGTGTGTGTGTGTGTGTGTTTATCTTGCCTGCCTCTACGCATGACATTTCCCCTCTGCTCATTAAGATCAACACTAACAAATGCAAATTCTTTAATTCCTTGTTTCTCCACAGTTCATTTTGCTTTTGTCTGAAGCTGATGGCTTGTTTTCATTGTCAGACTGATGGCAGCAGCAGCTTTATCCAGAACCAGGAGACGAGCCGTCGTCTCTTTGCTGTGTTTTGTTTGTGTTGCAAGTTCACTGAACACTGAGGACTCACTGGTGAATTCGTTTCCCTTTATGATATAACAGTTACACTCTTTGTACATGTACACTGAAGACATCATGACCTCATTTACTGCTTGATTATTTGTTTTCTTTATTTGCAGTGGGTTATATAGATGCTTGAGCTGCTGTTGTTTTCTCAAATTTCAGGAAGCAATGAAGAGAGCAATAGAAGATGCAGAAAGAAACAAGGTGGGTCACTTAGTCTCCAAGTTGCTCACAATTTAACTTTAAAAGTCTTTCATATGTAGACAGAAAAAAAATAGTAAAATTATTAAATTCACATCTCACTATGCGTAGTGATACACAGCAAGTCATGCAAGTGTAGTAACTGGAGTGTACACAAGGATAAATGTGCTTTTTTTTTTTTTTTTTATTCCATTAGGCTGAAAGTGTGGATAGAAAAGCAACAATCACAAAATTATTTGAGCTTGCAAGCTCACTGACTGACAACAACCAACTGGTAAATTAATGCTTTCTTAACTATTTGACATAAAACAATTACAATGTATTTCTACACATACAATTACAGCCACTGCGAGTCATCACAACCTCATTTCCTGTTGTTGTCATTGAATTCTTGAAGCCATCATACTCACTGTGCTCTGCTCCTTTCTGGCAAACTTCAGGAAATATTCAAGGAAGCCCTTCACAAAGCTGTAAAAGAAGAAGAAAGACTGAAGGTGGGTCAGTCAGTCTCCAGGTTACTCCAGTTGACTGAGAAAGTCTATCATTTGTGTGGAAATGTACAATATATGAAATTATCAACTAAATTCATATATAATGTCTATTTGTGTACAAACAGTAACATCTGAATTTAATTTGTGCTACCACTTTTCTTTTTCTACATCAGGCAGAATACAAGTACAAACTCACAACTGCCACAGAGGAATTACGTGACCGAGAGAAACAATTCGCTGCTCAAGTGGAAGCAGCGAAAATATTATTAGGTGATTCTCCACCATTGCAGAAAATTATTAACACTGCTGTGCCCATTTTTGAGAATGTCAGAAGTTATATAGACAAGAAGCTGGCTTTGCTGCAAGAATAGAAAACTCAGAAAAGAAACTGGGTGAAATGAAGAGCACCATAAAAAAATTTAACTTTTATCCATCTGTACCTCTGTTGATCTGTTGTGTATTGAAAAAGCTAAACAAAAGTTATTGTTTGCGGTAGAAATGTTTTTAGGAATATTCACAAATCCCTATTCTGCTTGTAAAAAACTATAATTTAATGACATTTACTTAGTTAACGAATATTTTTCAAAATCCTGGTTACAAAGTGTTTCACAAAGGCCACAAAAGAAAGTCTACAAGTCAAAAAATGAAAGACAACTGTACTTTGATACTGAGAAATGTTTATACTGAAAAGCGTGTATTCGGTTGATTTACTACCCCCTTGTGGCCGGATTTGAGTTACGTTCTTTGTGCGTAAGTTAACAAAATGTTATTGTATCTGAACTTTGTTTTGATGAGGAATAACTGAGTTGTTATGTTGCCATTCATAATGTTTCTATGTTAGCTGTAACTTAGCTAAATGTGTTTCTAGCTGCCTTAAGAGCTATACATGCAAGCTAATGCTAAAAAGTAATAGATTGATTGCTAACAGACGTCTGTAGGTGATTGTGTGATCAGAAATGCGTCAACGAGGTTCACACATTCTTTCTTTAATTCATCTGTTAAAGGCCAGATATGCATGTAAAGTGTGCAAAATGTTGATGCATATCTTTTTCATGATTATTTTTTCAGTTTCACATAAAAGATGAAAACGCTATCAATGCCTGAAGTCTTTTTTGCCTAGCATGGTCCAGAACGCCTGTGTGAGGACAGAATAACATCAAAAAAGTGCTGTATAATGTAAAAGACATTTCAATCAAAATTAAAATTCAAGTAAAATCAAGAACAGCTTTCCAAAGTTTTTTCCTAAGTAGGTTTTGCTCAAAGCAAGTCATGGACTTTGCTGGCTTGATTTCCTTGGATCATCATTCCAGACTCTTGGGTAACTGAGTGCCAATCCTCTGCCCCTTTTACTGTTTCAGCTGGTCCCTAAAATACACAAAGGGCTTTTGTCTGAAAATCTTGATGTACGTATTGGTGCATGGAGCACTGAGAAGTCAAACATAGAGCTGGGAGCAGGACCGTAAATTTCCTTTAATGTAATCAGTAATTTGTTCTACATGCTAAAATAGGACCAATGTGATCCTGCTCTGGTTAAAAGCCTGATAGCTGAATTATGCATAGTCATATTCAATTGATTTTTCTTTTTAAAAGCAAGTCATTTTTTATGTAATCCTGCAGTAAAATCATGTAAAACTGTCATTTTTACAATACTTCTAAGATGGTAGAAACATGCTTGCATTAGTGGTGTGCAACATAATGAAGTTTATTATCAAACAAGACCCCATGATTCTTTACAACATGCTTGATATTTTTCAATTTGGGAAATTATTTGATGACAGAATTTGTCAAGCCTTCAATTTTGTCTGAGTTCAGTTGAGGAAAATTATTTGACTCCATTCTGTACTTCATAAAGGCAGTAATGGACCTCATTATGAGGTTGGCAAAGAAGGTATAAGTAAATTGATAATACTCACAAGCTGTAGAATATGGTAAAACTTTTCTTGAGGCATTGCTGAGAAAAAAAGAAAACGTAAGGAAAGAAAACCTAGTGTCAAATAGGCTGGTGCCGTTCAGCAAAGGGGGCTTAGAGCTGGATTCCAGGTGAGACTGCTGTTGTTTTGGAAGCGGGGAATTGCTTGAAAATATGGACCTTCCCCTGTGTTTAGCCTGGCATCTCCTGGTGCCTGGAGTTAAATCTCTTTTCCACCTTTGAATTTATGCAGGAGGATGTGTTGTCTTCGTCAAAATTTTCCCCGACTCTCCTGCAGCTGTGGAAGCCCCTCTGGTGGTGAGTGAAGTTTATGGGCACAGTGGATCAACTTCACGGGTCCTGCACTATTGCTCCGACTGTCTTCAGTAGGGACCCCAGCTTCAACTCCTCTCTGGATGGTGCTCATAAACGTGCGCTCTGTCTCAAATAAATCTTTCATTTAGAATTATTATATTCAGTCCAAGGACTTGGATTTCCTGTTTCTGACTGAATCTTGGAAGCGGGAGGCTTATAATGCAATTCAATTTAATTCAATTCAATTTTATTTATATAGCGCCAAATCACAACAAACAGTCGCCTTAAGGCACTTTACATCGTAAGGTAAAGACCCAACAATAATTACAGAGAAAACCCAACATTCAAAATGACCCCCTATGAGCAAGCACTTGGCAACAGTGGGAAGGAAAAACTCCCTTTTAACAGGAAGAAACCTCCAGAACAACCAGGCTCAGGGTGGGGTGGTCATCTGCTGCGACCAGCTGGGGCTGAGGGGAGAGAGACAGGACAAAAGACACGCTGTGGAAGAAAGCCAGAGATTAATAATAACTAATGATTAAATGCAGAGTATAAACAGAGTGAAAAGAGATGAATAAAAAGAAACACTCAGTGCATAATGGGAACCCCCCAGCAGCCTAGGCCTATAGCAGCATAACTAAGAGGGTCACATGATGTTTTGCTCATTGCCTCTGAGGCTTCTCACCCTCATTACTGAGTGCGTTTCATGATAGAGACACACACATACATTAAAACATAACACAGCAAGATTGTATGTGTGTATGTGTATATATATATATATATATATATATATATATATATGCAGTATATATATATATATATATATATATATATATATGCAGTATATATATATATATATATATATGCAGTATATATATATATATATATATATATATATATATATATATATATATATATATATATATATATATATATATATATACACCTAGGTCTGTCCCCTTATTTGTTCTCTTTTCTTACTCTACCCCCACTCTTTCCTTCCTGCCCGTCAGACCTGGAAGTCATATTTTGTGGACAATAAACAAAATGAATGAATAAAAGAAATGACAAATATTAACAAGAGTAGCCTATAGAGAACTTATAGCCCTCTTCTTGCAAAAGCAAATATCTTTGGTACAATAATGCACTCGGATCATGATTACATTTGCAAAAACTGCCAGACATGACAGGCTTTAAAAAAAAAAAAAAGAAATGTATCATTTCCTTTGTGAATCTTGTGAGTTAGATAGACAGACAAGATAGAAATCAGTCTTAGTTTGTAAGGTTTCATTGTATGCTTTATACTGTACTATTTTACCTTAAAAATTTTTTAATCAGAACAGTGATGGCAGTGATGACACTGTCATACTGTACTAATAAATATAGTGGCAGGGTCCATCATTTGCTGGCTAGTGAGATACACCTCAGTACACAGTTGTTATACTGGTGCCCGCTCCGCTGCTTTGCCAGGCTCAGGCCACCTACCCCCACTGTACCTGCTCATGCTTTCTCCTGTACATGTACCATTTGTGAAACTCGCCTAGATTAAGATGGAACATCCCTGTAAGAGATCCCGATCTGTAGTGTGGGAGCATTTCCATTTGGTAACACCAAATAAAGTCAGGTGTATGATTTGTGCTAAGCAGCTGGCCTACTGCAATAATACATCTTCTATGACGCGCCATTTAAGGAGTGCCCATCCTGCCGTTTTACAGTAGAGAGTTCAGAGGGAGGTAATGTTCCCTCTGTGGCCTGCTCCTGGGCACTCTAATCAAGCTCTATCATCTAATCAAGCAAACAAATGCTGAAAAATGAGAATTGTATTGAATCAATATGTTTCCTGCCTGTCTGTATTTATGCAAAAACCACCAAAGGCACAATATATTTGTGTCTGTGTGTATTTGACATAACATTAACTGTAATTCCCAAAGAATTTATTATTTTCAGATGGAAATGTGACAGCACACTGAACAGAAACTCCTGATAACATAGCTTGGTTGTTTAGCGTATTTTGGCAATGCTGTTGTATGGCCAAGTAACAGCCTCATACCCAAAGCGGTTTTTGAAGATACATTTACTTTTACTCTACATTTACTCTTTTGGGATTGATTTTATGTTCTCTTTTAAAAGGCAGGCAGAAAGAGTTGGATAATCGTTCATAATCTCACTAGATGCAGAAAAAGCATTTGACAGGGTTGAGTGGCCATTTTTGTGTTTGGATATGTTTGATAAATCAAAAACAAATAAGTGAAAAAAAAATTCAGCTCTCGCCTTTGAGTCTTGCATTGTCTGACATAAAATAGGACAATACTGTGACTCTTGACTAGTGTGTAAATTGTGTTGCTGTACTGACGATATTCAGTGAATACACTGATGAAATATTGATTGTGAAAAAACTGAATCAAGACAAATGATCGTGTTCATCTTTTCTTAGGTTAAGAAATTTTATGTATGATTAGAAAATTGCACCTTTGGTCTTAAATGATGAAATTCTGATGAAATCTCTGTTAGCATAAAATCTGAAAGAGTCTGATTCTCAATCTAAGTTTGCTGATCTAACACACTGCCACATTCAAATGAGTTACAATCAAATATTTTCCATTTTATTTATGAAAAAGCAAAATCCCCAAACAAACAATACGTATTTACAACAAGTGGTTCAGATTCATGCAGCACTTAATTTTCAGCAGTCTTTTATAGTGGCTCCCAGAGGATCCTCGGGTGTTCTCAAACCAGGTGACTTATCTGGGTGTCCTTGGGGTCTTCTCGCAAATGGGCAGGAGACAAAGTAACATGTAGAGAGGTGAAGAGAAGGGGGAGTAGAGGAAGGATGAAAAAGGAGGAACACGTAGAGAGATGGGGAAAGAGGGAGGATAAAAGAGGAAAGTGTGAAGCGATGGCAGAGGAGTGGAGAGAGGATAGAAAAGAGTGGATGAGGATGAGGGAGACAGAGGAAATGGATTGGAAGTTGTTGGGTGAAGACTATGAAGAAAAAGTGAAGAGGAGGCAGAAAGAGTAAACTGATGTCAGGAATGAAGTTAATCATCCTCCTCCTGAACCACTCTGCTACTGGTACAGCTGAACCAGCTCCAAATGCGGTTCATCTTTGCCTCTTTCTCCAGCTTTTTTGACTTCTTCAACTCCTTTTCTCTCTTTTTCAGCACCTTCTTTGCTTCTTTTTCCTCTTTGGGTGCATCTTCACACTCTTATATCAGCACAATTTCTGGCCCTTCTGCTTCTGTTTCTTTGCTATCCAGTGTTGTCTCCTTCAGTGACATTTCAGCTTCCATGCTGGCATTTTCACTTTCGTTTTTAGCAGTCTCATTTTCTGTTAGCTTCCAGTACTGCCTCCTTCACCTCCTCCATTGCTCTTTGAATTTGCAACGTTCCATTCTTTACACTTTCAGTGTCCTTTTTTACAGTCTCAGCTTCAATCTTTGGTTCATGGATCGGCCTTTTCTCCTCTTCTTGTGCCGTCCGCACCTCCAGTAGTTTTTTCTTTGTATTTGCAGACTTCTTTCTTTTCTCTTGCAGATTTTTTTCTCCTTTTCTAGAGCCTTCTGGACCTCCTGCTTCCTTGTTTGCACTTTTAGCTTTTAGCTCAGCAACTTATGCTTGAAGCTCTGCAATTTCAATTGTCTTCTTTACCTTCTGTAATATGTTCTTCTCCTCTTTCAGTATTTTAAGGCTTGCCATCAATTCCATCTTTGCCTCCTGTATTCTCTTTCTCTCCTCTTCATGTTCTCTGTGGAGCTCCATCAACTCCTTTGCATCTCAATTTTCATTTGGGGCCTCTCCCTGAGAAATCATTTTGGGGATTGGAGTGTTTGGAGCAATGCTCACTAATCCGCTTGTGGATTCAGGATTTCACAGAGGCTGCATGCAATAATAATAATAATAATAATTTAATGATGATAACTTGATTTGCATTGCAGTTTTTGAAACACATTTACAAAGAGCTTCACAGAAAGAAGACAAGTGTACATGTCCCAACATTCAAACACACAAAAATATGGTCTTAGATATCTTCATTCACACACACATACTTCCACACTTTACATACTTGGAGAAATTTAAAGCTGATGACACTTTTTTCTTCTTCTTGAGTTTTCTGGAGCAGACTGCAGTTTTCTGTACTGAATAAATTTGCTTCTCTAGTGATGTGTATGTTTATGAGAATGTTCTGGCAGTTTGGAAAATGATGCAACTAAGAGCTTGTGTGACATCACTGTTGCCAACTCCTCAGTAAGGAAAGTACCTATTGGCTGTCCTAAAAGTTGCTAGAACTCGCTAGATGACGTCATCACATAATTTGCATAATTGTTTATTTGCATGCAGTTCCAATGGAGGTTGCAGGAGAGAGGAATAATATATTTGGAGAGACAAAAACTGAAGAAATAATGCCCTGGGGAATATGGACCAAAAAAATATCTCAATATTTTTTAGCTGAATGGCGGTATGCAAAACATATCTTGATATATTGGCATTCACCCATTCATACAAGCACTTCCATCTAAGCTAAGTGCTTACTGTCTAACATTCACACTCCAACGCTTGCGTCGGAGAGCAACTTGGGGTCCATTATCTTGCCCAAGGATACTTCGGCACGCAGACTGGAGCAGCCAGGAATCAAACCACTAACCTTCCGATTAGTAGGTGACCTGGCTCTACCTACTGAGCTACAGACAGGTGGGCTACTCAAGTGTGGAGAAAACTGGAGGTTAGAGCAGCCAGCTAGTAACCTGCAGGTTGCCAAACATCTCTCTGAGATGTTTGGAAACAATCTCTGACAAAAATATGCATATTAACATTATTTAAATAATTTATTTTTTAATCTATTAACTGGGAAATGAATTTGATAATAATAATAAGCAGATTACTGTTTATATTAACATAAAGTGTTACATCTGCAGCATTTTTGCTTAAAATGATCACAGACTGGACTCAGCACTCAGGTGTGTTTATCCAAAACAACACCCCTACTTACAAGTGCAGGACATTTTCTCAGTGTGGCAATTTTTTTATTTAACAAATAAAAGTTAAAAAAATTTACATTTTTCTGTACACAGCAATTTGTGACAATCAGGGTGGGGCAGACAATCACAAAAGAGGAAATTAAACTAACACAAGACATGAAATAAAACTAGGCTTCAAAGAAAAAAACAAAAGACAAAAAACACTGCAACCATGACTCCTCCAGCCTCCTCAGCTTCTGTCTGTGGTGGGAGCGACTAAGACATTAGCAGAGGAGCTTGAGGATGTGCAGAACGTGAAATCTGGGAAATGAGAAAGTAAAATAACAGAGTGGATACAAGCATGCAGCCGGGACAGAGGGACCACAGACAGGAAGACACTTATGGAACCAAAAACCCAAGATGAAGAAATAAACTCAAAATCAGAATTGATGGATTCAAAAATGTAAACGCTTGAACAGTAAATGAATGAACAGGACCAAGAACTCAAATTAAATAACAAGAACAAATGCTCAAGATTACTGTGACCATAATGACACCAAAACAGGTCACATCCAGAGCACAAACACAAGACAAAAACCATCAGACCACGACACACCTGTGTGTACCTTTACTGCAGAATTCACACATATATTTGTCCTGGTTTGTGGCTGATTGCTCTTTGCCTATTAGTTTTTTTCTTGAGTTACTTTGAAGGTTGCCTTTCTCTTTTATCCAGTTCTAGTTTGACTTCTTGTCTTCCCTCCTGGTTCCTGATTGTCTTCACCTGTTTTAATGACGTCCACCTGTGAAAGCTCGAGAGCCTCACTGCATCTTGTTTCAGCTTATTTTGAACTGATGATGCCTGAATTTTGTTTTTTTTTTCTCTAATGGACACTTTCACCCAAATGGTGCATCAAGATTCACCAGTGTTATGAATATTAGTTTTTCAGGTGCTTGTTTAAAAAAAAGGGATCAGCTGGTGTTGTGTTTTGTCATCTACTTCATCAATTGTTTTAATATTAAAAAAATAAATAAAACTGTGGATAGTGACAGGAACAACAAAGATCCAGGCATTGTGTCTGTCTTTGTCTAAAAAGATATTCAAATACAACTGATTCATATTCAAACAGCATTTGAACTACTCTTGTTCATTTAGAACAAACTTTAGCATCTGAAGCACATAAAGAGGAGAACTTATTAGTGCAATCATTTGAAATATAGAGCATACAAACAGGCAATCCAAGCTCTGGATTACTTAATAATACATACAGTAAAATAGTTGCCTCATGTCATCAGGGAGCATTCTGATTGGCTGTTGCTTACAGCCAGTTTAGTCTATTTTATGAGGCTGCCCATCGCCACAGTAATAATGTGGTTATAGTGGGGTAAAAAGGTGGGAAAAAGTAGGTAATAGATGAAAAAGCAATTTATTACCTCTTGATTACCAAAGTAATATCCATCTGTCTATCATATATCAACAGTGATTATAGCTGAGTAAATATATTAAAATGTATGTAATTGGTAATGATGATCAGACACTGGGGGTAATAATGTGGAAACAAATGTATGCCTATAAGGGAATACAACTTGATGATCATATAGTAATATTAGTAACAAAATGTTTACCTGCTAACAATAAACTACCACTATTTGTAAATTAAATTTTTTTATACTGACTTGTGATAATAACCACATATTAATAAGGCAATATTGATTGATGTTTTAATTCATTTGGATACTACAATATTATAGAGCTTGAATTAATCCTTATCTTATGTCCCCAGCATTCCTTTTTGTTTGACAGTAACAATATACATATCATATTTAATACTGTGGTTTATTACCTAGAAACATGTAACCCAGGCTTGGTGGGGCCACAAACCCGTGTGCTCGTAGTGCCAGTCGGAAACCAGAAAAAATGGAGAAGGCTGCATCAGGAAGGGCATCTGGCAAAAAACTTTTGCCAACTCAAACAAGAACGTGATTTCCAGCAAAGCCAGGCTCATTGGAGGTGGATTCAAGCTGTTCTACCATAATGCAGATAGAATGAGAAATGAAATAGGAGTAATCTTCAAGGAAGAGTATGTCAGTAGTGTTGTGGAGGCAAAGAGTGGTAGACAGGACGAGTTTGAAGCTGGAAGTCGAAGGAGTTATGTTGACTGTTGTCAGTACGTGTGACCCACAAGTTTGATGTCAATTAGAAGAAAAAAGGGAATTCTGAAGTAGAAGGAAGTGGTATAGACTATAACTGTGCAAAGACAAATTCTCTTCAAGCCAGCTGCTGAAATCCTAAATACGCAGAGAAACCTTATTAATTTGGAAGCAGTCATCACCAGCACAAATTCATCTGACCTGAAAACTGAGAGAAGGAAACAGTCTGAAAGCAATGCATTTGGGAACTTGTTAGGAACATTTTTACAAGTATTAATCTTTTATGTTAACTATATGCATAATCAAGCTTTGATATAACATATAGCATTATGATTAAGTATTGAAAAATAAATCAGTTAAGCTAATGTTAGAATAAGAAGCATAGTTAAAATAGTATTAAGAATAGAAGAATATAGTTTGATAGTAAGATTTTAAGAAGAAAACTGTATTAAGTGTGTCATTGTGTTGAACTTTCTGTGCCCGTGTGTATGAAAAGAGGAAGCGTCTGCCAGAAAAGGGAAGTACACAGAGGCCTCGGCAGAGTGAAGAAAGGAACCAGTACCTAATGAAGACATCAGTTGTTAAGAAATGTGACGTTTGCTTATTAAAATGAAGAGTTTTGATAACGACTAAAAGTGAAAGACATTTATTAATCAAACGTTCATGATGGATAACACCTAAGTAGAGCTTCCTCATTTGTATCCTGTTATTGTCTGTTGAGCTCGTGTGTAATGTCATGTAGACATTTGATGTGTATAAAAGTTGGACAGTGAGACGCCTCACTGAGCACTTCTCTGAAGCAACCTTGATGTTGTTTACCTGTAACTGCTCCGACTTACAAGTCTTTAATAAATATTGCATTGCATTCAGATCTTTGCTCTCCTGGTCTTTAATAAAGAAAACTAACATTTTCTTTACAAGTCAATAATGCAAAAAAATAAGTACGCAGCTGTGGCACCTGTCCACAACATGGCATATAATGAGGAACACCAAGGAGAGAAAGAGGCCAAGAGAACAACTGTTTGCAACTGTTGTTGTGATTTGGCGTGTTATAAATCAAATTACATCAAATTGATTTGGATTAAAACATAAACAAGGATTCAAATACTGTATTTAAAAAACACTTTTTTTAGTGCTTTATGCAGTGGTGTACTGTTGTCATTGGATGCTTATCCCTTTTTTCCCCTTCAGATTGTCATTTAGGTATTTTCATGTTCTTCAAGTGGGACTAACTGATGTACACACTGGGACTAACTGATGTCTGTTTCACTGTAAAGTGAAACAGACAAATATCTGTGAAACAAAAGTGAAATCCTGATGTAGAAAGATAAGCTGAGGGATAAGTCTTACTTAATTACTACATACCAGGAAACACACTGTGACACACCTAAACACCCACGCACACACACAGTTGAGTGAAATGGGATGTGGAAACAGGAGCATACATATAAAAGGACATGGCAATGTCCCATCCCTTCATTTGTACATTTGTCAGCGTCTTTTCACATCACAGGTAAGTTTGGACTTACTTAAATATAGTATCTCATTTCATTAGTTTTTTGTGATTCTTCAGACAGCCGTGAGATTGTACATTTTTTAAACTGATAACCCAATTAGAATTTAAGAATCTTCATTTTGTAATCTTCCTGTTTAACTCTTCATGTTTCACACTGTACAGTTTCATCTTAGTGACAGATCTGCTCAGATCAGTGATGGCAGCAGCAGCTTTAGCCACAAGCAGAGGAGTGACTGTTTCCCGCTCCATCAAAGGCCTGTTCCTCATGTTCACCCTGCTGAGTCTGGTTTGCCTTTCCAGTTCACTGATAGACAAGGACCAACTGGTAAACCCATTTTTGCTGAATTTTCAGTAACTTTATTCTAATTATTTGCAAATCAACAGACTGTCTGATTCACCACAAACAAAGTTTTTGATTACATTTTTCGCCCTTTTTGTGAAGTTGTTAAGTTATGCACTTAATCTTCCGTCATGTGTGTATTTCCCTGTAACCATGTCAGTGTTCACTTTGGATTTTCAGGAACAACTCAGAGAAAATTATCAGAAAACAAAACAACAAGTGGAGACATTTAAGGTCAGTAAATTTTTTCTCACATACCTTGTCTAGGAGTAACTTTAGTGGTGCATGAGAGAATCGTGAAAAGTGACTCGTGTGACAAAATATCATTTCTCAACATAGTAAATTTTTTTTTGTTATAAATTGTTTAATTTTTATCCTGTTAGGCTGACTATGAGGAAAGCATGGGCTTCACTTCAGAGCTGTTGAGTCAGTTCATGAGCTTTTTGGATCCGATGAGCACATGGATGAAGAAAATACAAGAAGAATCAGCTGATGATGATGATGATTTTCCTCCACTAGATAGCTTTATGGAGAGTGTTAAGAATTACATGGCGAAAACTATGAATTACAGTGACAGGAAGAATAAGGAGTTGGGTGAGAGAGTTAAGGAAACTGAAAAGAAACTGGAAAAAATAAAGAAAATTATTGAATTATTTGAGGAACAGCAAGCTGAACTGTAACTTCCCTGTCAGTTATTTCCTTTTTCTCGAATACTGCAGCTATTGTATCTGTTTAGATCCCCTTTCATGCAGTACTTTCCTTAACTTTTTTATTTACAGTTTCACATAAAAAGGATTGTGCAGAGGGTTATATTGCTATATTATATTGTATTGCTAACAATTATCAACGGTGTTTATATATATATATATATATATATATATATATATATATATATATATATATATATAATATGTGTGTGTGTGGGTAGTGATACATGATGTCTGTACTGATAAATAAAGACATTTACCTTCCACTGTTGTTGTTCATTGTTTCATTCATTCATTGTTGAAATATCTGCAGTGATGAACGTGTTTCTATTCTCATTATAGATGATGAAAACTAAAATTGAATCTGCAGTCTTGCATATATTACTTTTGTCATTCTGATAGTTTATATATTATTTGAAAATGTATTAGGAAATATGTTCTGTAAATAAATTGTTGCCTGATAAAGCGACAGTTTAATTCCTTGTAGAGACAAGTCTTCATTCTGTCTGCTAGCTCTATATCAGCCAAAACTGTTTTTGAAATTCAGTCAGCCACTTCTGTCTATATCAGTAATGATGAATTTGTGGAACTAGCTATATAAAGCTATAAAATGATAACATGATGGGTGTCCTAGCAGATGGTGCTTTGAAAAAGTTTTGTTTTTCTTATACTAGTGTTTTGGGGTATTCACTTTGTAGTACAGCTCATTAATATTATGGTATTAGTGTGTAATGAGGTTGAAATAACAAAATTACAGTATAAAGTGCAAAATAGCATGTTATTACCACTTAATAACCATGCTAATATCCAAGTAATTGTCTTGTCTCAAAGTGGCTAAAGCTGAGTAATATTACTGAGTAATATGAGTAATATGTTTAGGTCTGTCCAGCATCCTCCCCTGACACCTGATCCAACTGACCACCAGATGGTGATCAGTTCACAGCTCAGCTCCTCTCTTCACTCCAGTGTCCAGAACATTCAGCTGCAGATTTGATGAAACGATTACAAAATCGATCATTGACCTGTGATCAAGGGTGTCTTGGTGCCACGTGCACTTATGGACATCCTTATGTTTGAACATGGTGTTCGTTATTGACAAACTGTGGTTTGCACACAAGTCAAATAGCAAAACACCAGTCAGGTTTAGATCAGGCAGGCGGTTCCTCCCAATCCCGCCCCTCCAGGTCTCACTGTCATTGCCCATGTGAGCATTGAAGTTTCCCAGCAGGATGATGAAGTCACCTGCTGGAGCACCCTTGAGCAACCCGCCCACCGACTCCAAGAAGGGTGGGTATTCTGGACTGTCATTTCCGCATAAGCATAAACAACAGTCAGGACCCATTCCCTGGCTCAAAGGCGCAGTGAAACAACCCTCTCATCTTCCAGTGAAAATGTACAGGCAGCAAGCCGAGAGGATACAAGAATACAACCCCAGCTAACCGCCTCTCACCAAGGGCAACTTCAGATTGGAACAGAGTCCAGCCCCTCTCCAGGAGACTGGTTCCAGAGCCCAGGCCATGCACTGAGGTAAGCCTGACTATATCTAGCCGATATCTCTCAACCTCACGCACTAGCTCAGGCTCCTTCCCTACCAGAGAGGTGACATTAAATGTCCCAATAGTCAATAGTCTAGATAGCTGGGGATTGGTCCAACAGGGCTCCATCCTTGGCCACCATACACATTGCACCTGATCTCTACAATGCCTCCTGCAGGTGGTGGACCCACAGGAGGGCGGGCCCATGTCTTCTCTTCGGGCTGCACCTGGCCAGGTACCACGGGCTAATGCGGGATCACCAGATCCTCTCCCTCGAGCTCTCTCTCCAGGCCTGGCTCCAAGGTGGGACCCTGGTAACCCTATCCCAGGCAGGGTAAACAGTTCCCTTGGTAACTCCTCCACAGGGGTCTTTGGAATCATGTTTGTAACTCTGTGAAAAATATGTTCATAAACAAAATTTAAATTGTATTTTTTTTTCATGCCTAAAGAGGAATAAAAACACTCAGGAAAAAAAAACCTTGACTGAGGTTCTCATAATTCATTAAATTTGTGAAAGGGTTAATGATCAGTGTAATCTTATCATCAATTATTCAGGTTGAACAGAGAGAGCAGAACAGTAAAAACACAATGAATTCACAGCAACAAAATCTCAGAGAGTGTTGGGCCGTTATTTTAGGGGTCCCCATGTTCCTTTTGACCAAAAAATCAGTGGGAGCTGCAGGTTCTGATGCAGACTGTTTATTAGACATCTTGGTTACACAAAACACAGACAGTAACAAACTTAAGACTAGACACACACACAGACACACACAGACAGAAGAAAGAAGAAGAGTGACGAGAAGAGAGAAACAAAGAGACAGAGAAAGATGCAGAGACGGGAAGAGAAGAAGAAGAGGACCGGAAAGGGAAGAGCAAAAAGTAAGAGTGAGACAAAGAGCGGGCACATCATTTATATCTTTACAGATTGTAATGCGCACTTGCCTTTGACCCCTCCTTATTTACATAAAATCTCAACCCCCTGAAACTTCAACCCCAACCAATGTACTAAAGAAACATGTCACCAAGGTGCCCAATGGTTTACAACAGCTCTGGATAATGATGGATCTTCTTCCAATTAAAACCTCTGCTATGAAAACACCTCTTAGACACTCTCCATATAGCTAGAATTTATCCCCTCACTAATTCATGTTACACAAACACAGATGGGTCTGCAGAACTCAATTTCCAGGGGGCACACTTGTCATAAAGTTACCTAAAATACAACATGAGGTGACAAAGTCATGTGAACCAGAGGTGTTCCTGAATACCACCAAGGCTTTAAACATATATGAGTAAGAGACATAACAGGCCTCAGCTTTATCCCACTAATCTAAGCAGTGTGCATTAATCCAGTGTGTGTGACTAATATAATTACTAATATAATACAAAAATTGTAACAGTAAAAACCTTTTTTTTTTTTTTTTTTTTTTTAAACAGAGCAGTGAATTCTGAATATTCCTAAAAACACTTCCACTACAAATATCAATTTTAATTTTTCTTTTTTTCAAGGTTTCCAGTGTTAGACACAAAAATGGATGAGCCCCAATATATTCTGCTAGTAAACATTTAAATATTTTATTATATGTCACAGATTCTGTGGGCGTAGTCCCCTGGAGGTGGTTTGAATTTAATTGAAATGTCTTTTACATTATACAGCACTTTTTGTTGTCTTTTCCATCAGTGCATTTTATGACTTGTAGACTTTCTTTTGCGACCTTTGTGAAGCACTTTGTAACCAGGATTTTGAAAAATATTCTATAACTAAAAAAACATTTTTTCTTTTTTGAATAAAACCATTGCCCATAAACATAATAACGCTAAATAACTATCATTTCATATATATATATATATATATATATATATATATATATATATATTCAACAGATCATCAGAGGTACAGATGGAATCATAAACTATAAACTATTACAGTTCAATGTTTTTATGGAGCTCCTCATTTCACCCAGTTTTTTTCTTCTGGTTTTTCTATTCTTGCAGCAAAGCCAGCTTCTTGTCTATGAAACTTTTGACATTGTCAAGCATGTGAACAGCAATGTTAAGAATTTCCTGCACTGGTGGAGAAAGACCTGATAATATCTTCGCTGCTTCCAATTGAGGACCAAACTGTTTCTCTTTGGCACGTAATTCCTCTGTGGCAGTTGTGAGTTTGTACTTGTATTCTGCCTGATGGAGAAAAAGAAAAGTTGCAAAACAAATTAAATTCAGATGTTACTGTACGTACCCAAATCTACATCATGTATGATTTCAGTTGATAATTTCATGTATTAATTTTGTACATTTCCACAGAAATGACAGACTGTCTCATTCAACTTATGAGTAACCTGGAGACTGACTGACCCACCTTCAGTCTCTCTTCTTCTTTTACAGCTTTGTGAAGGGCTTCCTTGAATATTTCCTGAAGTTTGCCAGAAAGGAGCAGAACTCAGTGAAGATTTCATTAAAAACAACAGGAAATGAGGTTGTGATGACTCGCAGTGGCTGTAATTATATGTGTAGAAATACATTTGTAATTGTTTTATGTCAAATAGTTAAGAAAGCATTAATTTACCAGTTGGTTGTTGTCAGTCAGTGAGCTTGCGAGTTCAAATAGTTTTGTGATTGTTGCTTTTCTATCCACACTTTCAGCCTAATGAAAAAAACATTTATCCTTGTGTACGCTCCAGTTACTACACTTGCATGACTTGCTGTGTATCACTACACATAGCGTGATGTGAAATTAATATTTTTACTATTTTTTTTTCTGTCTACATATGAAAGACTTTTAAAGTTAAATTGTGAGCAACTTGGAGACTAAGTGACCCACCTTGTTTCTTTCTGCATCTTCTATTGCTCTCTTCATTGCTTCCTGAAATTTGAGAAAACAACAGCAGCTCAAGCATCTATATAACCCACTGCAAATAAAGAAAACAAATAATCAAGCAGTAAATGAGGTCATGATGTCTTTGAGTGTACATGTACACACTGCACATGCTTTATATACTCATGATGTCACTTAGCTCATGATATTATGTCAGGTGTAAGAGCTGCTCTTTCACTTTTACTTTCAAATAAATACTTTTTTTCTCGTCCACTTTATGGGAATAAATAATTATCAGTTATTGCTATGACAACAATTTTTCACATCAAGCTCCTCCTGCTCAGGGACACCATATGATTATAATAAATCATGAACGAATGATGAAGCACTAATTTTTTAAGTAGGTTTAATTTATACTTTCTTATGTGACAGATTTGTGTAATAAAAATCTTTTTCATGAATTATAAATAGCAATAAACACCTATCAGGATTATTGACCCAGACTGTATTACATATTTGTGAATTATTAGCAAATTTCTTTGTAGTTTGGTAATAAAGGTTTCACTACTAATTACTAGAGAACATACTAATTTCTGTATGTTCTCCAGTCAAAGCTGGAAAATGCAGCTTTGTATGCAGAGTATTACCATTTACTGCCATCTGTTTGGTATCATATTTCTCAAAGCAGTTTGGAAGAATGTGTGACTCCTGCTCTAAAGTTTGTTTGACTTTGATGTCACTTTCAGTTCTTGTTTAGCTAAACCTCTCCTGTGTTCATGTTTCCAGATTTTTTTTAATACTTTCTAAATGTGCATTATATTTATGTACTTTAATCCTTTTTCCTCATGTTGTTGGTAGAGAATAATTTGTCCCTAGAAGTGAAAGATGTTTTAAAGTATATCACATGTTAAATGTGTTAAATACATTTGCTTGTGCATCATTTTCAGCAGTCCACATAATGTCATTAGATTTTAGCATGCACACTGATCTGTGAGTCACAGATGGTTTGAATAATTTTAAAGAAAGCCAATAATATACAGTACCGTGCAAAAGTCTTGAGCCACCCTTTATTTCTTTATATTTTGCTTCCAAAGAGCCAGTCTCTAGGAATTTTCCAAAGTAGACTTGAGCAATAATTTCAAGACTTTCTGGAGCTTTTTCAACATTTTTTCTTTTTCCTTTTTCTTTCTTTTTTTTTTTTTTTTTTGGAATTTGGCTGTGGTTTTTCTTTGTTTGTTTTATTTTCTATTAATTTTCAGTCCATCAGTGTCAGAGAAAT
The DNA here is from genome assembly GCF_007364275.1 of Archocentrus centrarchus. Classification (NCBI taxonomy): domain Eukaryota; kingdom Metazoa; phylum Chordata; class Actinopteri; order Cichliformes; family Cichlidae; genus Archocentrus; species Archocentrus centrarchus. The sequence goes on from NW_022060145.1 coordinate 4,006,052, forward strand.
TTTTTTTGGTGTTTGTTGCCACTTAAGACTGACCCATGAATGATATTGTCACATAACAGAAAACTTGGCAAAAAATGAATTTGCTAATTAAAATTGTCAAATTTGAGCCATAAAAGAATATTTTTATTCCAACAAGTTGATTCCCAAACAGCTAGTAGCCGACAACCTGGCGTATCTTGGCTTAGTCTGCAGTGTGTAAGTGTGTAATAGGACAGTCTTAATAAAGCAAATTACAAAGAAGGAGGTGATGTAGCTTTGGGGCTGCACACACACTTGTTACTTCCTTACTTGCTTTATTTTTGTTCAATACATACTATTCATATTGATGTGAAATTTAAGCACACAAATCTTTATATATTTAATTTTAATATTAGAGAACAGGAACCAAATCATACGTACAGCAAAAGTAAAAGCAAAATTAAGTTTAAATAAGTTCAAAATGAAACAGTAACAATAGTAAAACAAGCAAGCAAACAAACAAACAACAAACACACCAACAAGAAAATAATAACCCAAAATTTGAAACCATATTTAAACACCATGTTAAAAATGTATATTTATTTTTAAGAAGTTACACCGAAACCTTTAAAATTCATCTTGTTGCTCTTCAAGGCTCTTTATGATCTTCCTCATTTCATGCAGTTCTTTTTCTTTTTCCTTTATTTCTGCAGCAAAGCCATCTAACTTTTTTTCTGACCACATCTTGGTTGTATCATAGACGCGACTCAAAATATTTACCGCTTCCACCAGTGGTGGAAAGTCCTCCAAAAGTGTCTTCACTTGTTCCATAACAGGAAAATAACGCACCTTCACATTGTCTTCAATTTCTCTTAAGCGGGCTTTTTTGTTCTCGTGTTCTGCCTAATGAAGAAAGCATTTGTTGAGCACAAACCAAATTTACTGTTCCACAGTGATGTATAGACACTTGCATGAATTCTCTCAGTGTGCAGTGCAGCAAATCACTAAAAATATTCTGATAGCAAATGCAGTTTTTGTTTATTGTATGACCAAATTTCACTGACAGCATGTAATCAACATGAAACTGAGTGACCCACCTTGTTTTTGGCTAGTGCTATTTCTGCTTTCCAAAGTTCTTCTTTGAGTTTCTGAAATTGGCATAAAGAGGCTGTAAGTGTGTCAGCTGTTTCTGCATTAAATACAGTACAAACAATTATAAATGAAGAAAAAAATCCAAACATTAATGACTTCCAGTGACAAATAAATGTGTAATTGTCATATTGTAAAAACAGCCTAAGCAGGAATTAATTTACCGGAAGATCCTTGTTGGTCAGTGAATTTGCAACATAAACCAGAGAGAAGATGATAAAAATCAATCCTGTGGTGTTTCTGACTCCAGCCAGTCCTCTGTTTGTGGATGAGACTGCTGCTGCCATCACTGCTCGATAAACTGTATCAGCTTAAGAGAAAATGACAGAGAATTATTGATGAATGAAGAATCAAATGGATGTTTCCCTATTAGTAATTAATGACATAATATACAAATTGTTTTAAATATAAACCACCATCGTGGGCAGTGTTAGTGGTCCTACCTGCCTGGTGAATGGAGGAAGAGCAGCTGTACAGTACAGGTGAAGACTGAAAACACAGTGACACTCTGCAAATGATTTCTGCGCTCCTGGTGTCACTTCACTCATATTTTTATGTGTGTGAGCTCCTCTTTCACTTTCAGTTTGACAGAAGTACTCTTTATTTGATCTGCTTTACAGGAAAAGAGATCCACCTGGTATGACATTCCATATACTCCACCCTTAGCAAAATCCATCACAAAAGCAGGTGGCAGAAAAGGCACGAGAACATGATTAAGAGCTGCATCTCAGTAAGAAAAACCTTGACAATTTGTGTAGTTACACACACACACACACACACACACACACACACACACACACGCATTGGTTTCTATCTGGTGCTGGGGACGGCCCTTTCTAAGGGCTCTAAAGGCATGAAAACAATCAGATACTGAAGAAAATTAGTTTTATGAAGTTTCATGAGCTTCATGGTATATGTTTGTCTTTACTAAATGTACATTTACTTCCCTGAGAAATTGGTCTGGAAAATAACATAACTGATTAAAATACACAAGTACATAATGTTTTAGGTCAGACTGTTCCTGCTATGTCGCCATTGTATCAATAACAGAAGCAAGGACTCCTGAGTGGAGTGGTCACTGAGACTAAACATGATAAAGGAACACTTGAAGGGAGAAGCAGCTGTGGAATCCTTTTTCTCTGTCTTGCATATTTCTTGTTTTGAATAATGATGTAACCAAGACTGATAAGCTGTGACTATATGAGACAGTAAGCTTTAATAATTGGACTCCTTATTCCGTTGTTTGGTGTCATTCCTGTTTAATAAATGAACATGCCGGAACCTGGGGGGATAGGCTGGTTTTTCAGGTTCCTTCAATACCCTGAATATGTTTTTTTTTTTTTTTACCTTCAAACATCTGAACTGATGACGTTATATCTGTACTGTGCTTAATGGTGACATGAAAAGTTATATGAACATGGCTGATGAGGACCTTGTTTACATATTATTGGCATAATTCACACAAACTTCCTTTTGATTTGTGGAGATCTTGGAAGAACAATAAGTACTGCATTAATCTAGATTCATTCAATCCTGGGATTACTTCTTTAGTTAAAGTTTAATCTATAACTGCATGGAATTAAAACATGCAGTCGTAGCACGCTGCTGAGTTCAAACTCAGGAAGTTAACTTTGCTTAGTTCTTCATAGAAAATACAGAAATGTGAAGTCTGGAATTGGGTGCAGTGATGCAAAGGATCACTCTTGATTAGGACACCTAACGCTGTGCATGTAGTTGTCGTCACAACATCTGAACACAAATGAATTTGTGTGACTCAGATTTGCTAGTGATTCAGATGAATACTAACTGATTAAGCAGTGTAAAGCTATGATAGTTTACACATAAAGGCTTGAAAAAAAGGATTGGCAGCATGGTGGTTAGCACTGTTGCCTCACAGCAAGAAGGTCCTGGTTGGGCCTTTCTGTGTGGAGTTTGCATGTTCTCCCTGTGTCTTTACAGGTTCTGTCCCGGTACTCTGGCTTCCTCCCAGAGTTCAAAGACATCCACTTAGTGGCATTAAGTTAGAGCCTTATATTCCTCAATATAAAATTGATTTCCCATAATTCTGTCATGGAAATCATTGCATGGGCTCAGCAACACTTCTAGAAATCACTGGCTTGCCAGTGTGAGCTTTTGCATGCATCACAGATAGCCTCGAAGTCTCCATTTCTATCATTGTGTAGTCTCCATCAGTGTGGTCCGTTGCCCAGTGAGAACACAAAGTTCTCGATGACACTAAACATTATAAGCTTCTGTATTTCTAATCAGTAGTGTTTATCTTCCAGTCTAAGACAAATTTCTCACTGAAATAAATATGCATAAGGTAAGGGGACACATATACCATGAACTCCATGAAAACTCATTTCCTTCAGGAGTTAGAGAGGATGTAGAAGGTGAAGGTAACAGGGGTTCCCATGGTAATCGGAACACTTGGGGCATCCATCCTCTTATCCTAGTCAGGGTCACGCTCACATTCACACCTATGGGCAATTTAGAATCACTTAACCTAACCCCAGTAACTGCATGTCTTTGGACTGTGGGAGGAAACCAGACTACCCGGAGGAAACCCACATAGACATGGGGAGAACATGCAAACTCCACACAGAAAGGTCCCAGGCCAAGGTGGATTCAAACCTAGGACCTTCTAGCTGTTCTTCTAGCTGTGAGGTAGCAGTGCTAACCACCACACCACCATGCTGCCAGGGAGAGTGGCTCCAGCAGATTCCAGGAACAACATAGGAGATCTCTGTCCTGGAGAACACAGTTCTAGGACTGTGTTCTCCAGGACTGTGTCCTGGAGAACACAGTCCTAGAACAGCTAAGATACCACACAGAACCCTCAAGCTCCCAGGACCCGAGCTTTAATGGCAGTTACACTAACTGATAATAGTTTAACTTTATTGGAAGCAGTCAAGTATCATTTCTGTAAAACTGAAACCAAACAGATGGCTTTAAACAGGTGAAATGCAAGTAGATGAAATCAGGGAGGTGTCAACAGGTGTGTATTTCATTGTGCATTTCACAATTTGTTTTTCATCCATCAGCTTTTACTTACATCACAGGTAAGTTTGGCAACTAACTAGATAGATAGATAGATAGATAGATAGATAGATAGATAGATAGATAGATAGATAGATAGATAGATAGATAGATAGATAGATAGATAGATAGATAGATAGATAGATAGATAGATAGATAGATGCACAGACATCAGTTTTACTTTGTAAGCTTTCATTTTATGTTTTATACTTTACTATTTTAACTTACAGAAAAATTGACTCAGAGCAGTGATGGCAGCAGCAGTCTGGGCAAGAAGCAGAGGAGTGGCAGCTTTCACAGCCACTAAAAACCTGTTCTGCACCTTCACACTACTGTGTCTGGTTTCCCTTTCAAGTTCACTGAAAGAGGACCAAATAGTAAATAGATTTTTTTTTTTAACTCTCCCTTATTTTACACAGGTCAACAGTCATTGTGCATCAATACAAAGAAATCTGATGTTGAAATTGTACATTTTTTTAATATATAGGTGTTATGTTATGCACAATATTGCAACTTCTGTCATGTATATTTCCTAAATCATAACCACATGTCAATACTCATTGTGGATTTGTAGGATGTGCTTAAGGAAGACGTGCAAAAGCAAATGGACAAATGGAAGGTCGGTAAGTGAGTGCCCTTTATGAAGATTGGGACATGTCACTTTCTGTACCACATCTAACATATTATAATAAAACAACATACCAAACAAAGTTTTTTGCTCTGTTGTGAAAAAGTTGTATTTGTCCCCATCAGGCTGAATACAAAAACATCCTTTCAGAGGCTTTAAATGAACTGAATAGCCAATCCATGGCTGTTAAAGCAGCACCTAATGCCCTGGTTCCAGTGGATACAGTTGTGGACAATTTCAGGATGAAAACCATGACTGACAAAGACAGGAAGGATGAGGAGCTGCATGTTGAATTATAACTTCCTATACAGCCTGCAACATGTATTTTATTGCTAATTTTTTTTTTTTTTTGGTGTGCTGCTTCTGTTTTAATTTTCACATTTTCACTGCCTTTGAAATCACAATTTGACATAAAATAGGACGATACTGTGACTGTTACTTCCTCTTCACTAGTGTGTGAATTGTGTTGCTATACTGACAATATTCAGTGAATGCACAGATGCACTTTATGTAATGAAATATTAACTGTGAAATAAGTGAAGAATGAGATCATAGAAACTGAGACAAATTATCAATTTCATCTTTTTTAACATCAAGAAATTTTATGTATGATTACAAAATTGCGCCTTTGGTCTTAATAAATGTTGAAAGTCTGATGAAATTGTTTGATACCTCTTAAAATCTGAAAGAGTCTGATTCTCAGTCTAAGTTAGCTGATCTGATTTTTCACTGCCACTGCCACATTCAAATGCATTTGAAACTCATATAGTCATATTTCAAACTTTTTGGACGCTGTCCTCCGCCATTGCCATTATTGAGTTTTGCTGCACAATGATATGGAAGCCACGAAGGATACACTGGACCCATCCGTCAAGTCCAGGGAAAAGAAGGATACATTCGTCAAGCAAATTTGGAGGAGCCTTCGAATTTGGACAGCCTTCATCACCTCGCTGTGACGTAATCAGCCTACACAATGTGGCCTTCAAAGGATGCAGCCCCTAAATTTGAACACAGCTTGTGTATTGTGTTTAGTTTTGCTTCCTTTGCCTTGTTAGTGTAATTCTGTTCACTTGTTCCTCCTGTTTCCACTCTCCCCTCGTTCCACTTTCCCCTCGTTCCCCTCTGTGTATGTAATGTCTCAATTATCTCTCATCTTTTGTCTGATTCTTGTTGTCAAGAGGCCGTGTTTCGTCCTGTATCCCACTTGCTCCTAGTGTTCCCTAGATTCCTTTCCCAGTTTAGGTTGTCTTTTGTTTAGTTATCTATGTTGGTTTTTGCATTTGTTTGAGTTTCAGCCACAATAAAGGCTCATTTAGTTAATTCCCCTCTGCTTGCTCCTGTGTCCTGCATTTGGGTCCTCACCTCCACACACACGCCACATGGTCAGCTCCACGCACCTTGACAAGAGATGTACTTTGGGGATTTCTCCCAACTGGGTTTGACCATCAAACCTCAAAGAGGAGGGGCTCAGGAGGTAGGATGAAGAGAATGAGGATGGGGTTGTAGGAGCTGAAGCAACAGGTAGAGAGGTAATCAAAGAAAGGTGAAGAGCGGGGGGGAAAGAGGGAGGATGAAAGAGGAAAGTGTGAAGAGATCGGGGAGAGAAGAGGGGTGGAGGGAGGATAGAAAAGGGTCAGTGAGGATGAGGGAGGGAAACAGAGGAAATAGATTGGAAGTTGTTGGGTGGACAGGATGAAGAAAAAGTGAAGAGAGGAGAGAGAAAGAGCAAACTGATGCCCAGGAATGAAGTTAATCATCATCCCCCTGAACCCCTCTGCCACAGGCACAGCTGAACCAGTTCCAAATGCAACTCGTCTTTACTTTTTTCTCTGTCTTTTTTGCCTTTTTACCTATTTTCTCTCTTTTTCAGTGACTTCTTTGCTTCTTTTTCCTGTTTGGGTGCATTTTTTCACTCTTCTGTCAGCACAGTGTCTGGCCCTTCTGCTTCTATTTCTTTGCTTTCCAACTTTGTCTCCATCAGTGCTCTGTGGACTTCCAATAATTCCATCTTTGCATTTTAAAATTTTAGCTTTGCAATTTCAGCTTCTACTGTTGCATTTTTACTTTTCATTTTAGCAATTTCAGTTTCTTTCTTAGCTCTGAGTAGCAGCCTCAACAATGGAGGTGTGGAACATGGTCCATTCAGACTCAATGTCCTCAGCCTTACTCAGAATGCTGTCAAAGTTCAGCCGGAGGTGGGAGTTGAAGATCTCGCAGACTGGGGCCTCTGCCAGGCATTCCCAGCGCACCCTCACAATATGTTTAGGACTGTCCAGCGTCCTCCCCTGACACCTGATCCAACTGACCAGCAGGTGGTGATCAGTTGACAGCTCAGCTCCTCTCTTCACCCGAGCGTCCAGAATATTCAGCTACAGATTTGATGACACAATTACAATATCGATCATTGACCTGCGACCAAGGGTGTCCTGGTGCCATGTGCACTTATGGACATCCTTATGTTCAAACATGGTGTTATGGACAAACTATGGTTTGCACACAAGTCAAATAGCAAAACACCAGTCAGGTTTAGATCAGGCAGGTGGTTCCTCCCAATCACGCCCCTCCAGGTCTCACTGTCATTGCCCATGTGAGCATTGAAGTTTCCCAGCAGGATGATGAAGTCACCTGCTGGAGCACCCTTGAGCACCCCGCCCACTGACTCCAAGAAGGGTGGGTAATTTCCGCATAAGCACAAACAACAGTCAGGACCCATTCCCTGGCTCAAAGGCGCAGTGAAGCAACCCTCTCATCTTCCAGTGAAAATGTACAGGCAGCAAGCCGAGAGGATACAAGAATACAACCCCAGCTAACCACCTCTCACCAAGGGCAACTTCAGATTGGAACAGAGTCCAGTCCCTCTCCAGGAGACTGGTTCCAGAGCCCAGGCCATGCATTAGGTAAGCCTGACTATATCTAGCCGGTATCTCTCAACCTCACTCACTAGCTCAGGCTCCTTCCCTACCAGAGAGGTGACATTAAATGTCCCAATAGTCAAGTCTCGATAGCCGGGGATTGGTCCACCAGGGCTCCACCCTTGGCCACCATACACATTGCACCTGACCCCTACAATGCCTCCTGCAGGTGGTGGGCCAACAGGAGGGCGGACCCATGTCTTCTCTTCGGGCTGCACCTGGCCAGGTACTATGGGCTAATGCAGGATCACCAGATCCTCTCCCTCGAGCTCTCTCTCCAGGCCTGGCTCCAAGGTGGGGCCTCGGTAACCCTACATTTCCAAAGACCCACAGGGGTCTTTGGAAATGCTTTTTGTCCAGCCACTCACCCAGGACCAATTTGCTATGAGAGACCCTACCAGGGGGACAAGCCCCCTGGACAACATAGCTCCTGGGATCACTGGGACACACAAGCCCCTCAACCACAATAAGGCAGCGATTAATGGAGGAGATTTTCTGTTATTGGCTTGTTGAATACATATAATTCAAAAGTCAAATGCATGGTGTCCAGCTGGATCAATATGTTCATAAACAAAATTTCAATTGTATTTTTTTTGTCATGCCTAAAGAGGAATAAAAACACTCAATTAACCCTTTCGTGAATTGAATGAAATATGAGAACCTCAATCAAGATTTTTTTTCCTATCGGTGTAATCGTATCATCAGTTGTTCAGGTTGAACAGAGAGAGCAGAACAGTAAAAGGGCAATCAATTCACAGCAAAATCTCAGAGAGATATGTTGGGCCATTATTCTAGGGGTCCCCATGTTCCTTTTGGCCAAAGATTCAAACTCATTTAAACTAAAGTTTCAAAACAATCACTGGGAGTTGCAGGTTCTGATGCAGACTGTTTATTAGACATCTTGGTTACACAAAATACAGACAGTAACAAACTTAAGACTAGACAGTCTAGTCTTAAGTTTGTTAAGACTAAAACCTCTGCTATGAAAACACCTCTTAGACACTCTCCACTTAGGTAGAATTTATCCACACACAGACAGAAGAAAGAAGAAGAGTGACGAGAAGAGAGAAACAAAGAGACAGAGAAAGATGCAGAGACAGAAAGAGAAGAAGAAGAGGACCGGAAAGGGAAGAGCAAAAAGTAAGAGTGAGACAAAGAGCGGGCACATCATTTATATCTTTACAGATTGTAATGCCCACTTGCCTTTGACCCCTCCTAATTTACATAAAATCTCAACCCCCTGAAACTTGAACCCCAACCAATGTACTAAAGAAACATGTCACCAAGGTGCCCAATGGTTTACAACAGCTCTGGATAATGATGGATCTTCTTCCAATTAAAACCTCTGCTATGAAAACACCTCTTAGACACTCTGCATATAGCTAGAATTTATCCACTCACTAATTCATGTTACACAAACACAGATGGGTCTGCAGAACTCAATTTCCATGAGGTGACAAAGTCATGCGAACCAGAGGTGTTCCTGATTACCACCAAGACCTTAAACATATATGAGTAAGAGACATAACAGGCCTCAGCTTTATCCCACTAATCTAAGCATACAGTGTGCATTAATCCAATGTGTGTGACTAATATAATTGCTAATATATGATACAAAATTGTAACAGTAAATAACATTTTTTTTTTTTTTTTTACAATCAAAGCAGTGATTTCTGTATATTCCTAAAAACACTTCCACTACAAACATCAATTTTAATTTTTCTTTTTTTCAAGGTTTCCAGTGTTAGACACAAAAATGGATGAGCGCCAATATATTCTGCTGGTAAACATTTAACATTTAACACAATCAAAGATGCAGATAATGTACACTGATTGTTTATACAATGAAAGAAATGAAAAGTAAAGGAAATGCAGCAGGAAATGAAACAGAGTTACAGTTAAACTTAAGGACACAAACAAACTCATTTCAGAAGTTTGATTTGTGCTCTCAGTCTTCAGTATTTTCAGTTCAAACAGAATAAATTAACAAGATAAAAAAGTAAAGCGTTGAGTTTCAAAACAAATGAAATGTGTCTCTGATGAGCTCAAACTGTTAAACCATTTTAAAGCTATAAATAAGCACAGTGATGCTTTCAGTCAAATGCTAATATGTGACTGCTGACATGGTCACTATGGCAGCAGATTACTTTCTCAGATTATTTCAATCTGGGCCAGCTTTGGTCCACTAGTCATTAACATGTCCGTGCTGTGGTTGATATTATCACAAATAACAGTCTGAAAATCAGTTATTGATTTGGCCATATGGTACATCTCTGACTTCCTGCTTATCAGGCATCTCAGCTCATCATGCTGAGATTTCTGAGCTGTACCCAAAGTTAGACCCAAATGTGGTGAAGGCGCTCTTACGCTGCGCCCCACAACCTTATTTTACTGTATGGATTATTATGTGAAGCTGAGTGTTCATAATCTATTTTTAAAATGATTGCACTCATAAGTTCTCCCCTTGATGTGCTTCAGATGCTGAAGTCTGTTCTAAATACACAAGCGTAGTTACAAAAGGGACCAGCTGGTGTCGCACTTTGTCACCAACTTCATCAACTGTTTTAATATAATATAATAATCATAATACAAAATGGTTGGTTTGTGTAACCAAGCAATTTTTGTTTTCCACACACAATTTTTAATTTTGCAAGTATTGTTAGTATCTTTTATGTTTAACAAGTGACTAATTATTTGGTTTATTTACTTGTGCTCTTTCCAAATTTTTTTTCTCTCTCCATTCTCTTTTTTCCCCTCTCTCTTTGTCTCTCTTTCTCTCTCCCTTTTCCTTTTCTTCTTTTCTTTTTCCTAAGCCTGTCAGCTCTGGCAAAATTTGCCACACAGTATGCTAAAAATAACTCAAATAAAATAAAGGGTCACACACTAACAAGAGAAGCCCATAGAGAACCTATAAAGCTTACCTTGAAATAGCAAATATGTTTGGCACAACAACACATTCAGATCACAGTTCTTTTTGCAAGATCTGCCAGACATGACAGGCTTTAAAAAAAAAAAAATGTATATAAAACATAAAACTGTTTATGTTGACAGTAACAAAAAAGAACCAAGCATTGTGTCTGCCTTTGTCTAAATAGATATTCAAATACAACTGATTCATATTCAAACTGCATTTTTAATTTAATTAAATAATGCATTTTTAAAAAATCTAATACAAACAGGGAAATGAATTTGATATTAATATAATTTTTTCTCTTCAGCTCTCAGCAGATGTTTTCGCACTTTTCTTCTCTCCCCAGCCCTTCCTTTTTCCCCTGCTTTGCTACTTTACAGCCTCTCTTCACACAACTTCCGAACTGAAATTTATAATTATGGATCTGGTCAGCTGGTCTCTCAACGCCATTGTTTTGATCAAATTTTCACCATGAGGAGATTGGGGGAAGGAGAACCCAATTCCCTCTTATCAATTGACATTCCAGCTGGCTACGTTATGGATTCCTGTGTGGTGTGGAAGATGACGTGCCTGGCCGTATTGTAAATGGAGGGCACACACATTTGGCTTATTGACACTGGGGTTTCTCCGAATTGGACCTGGAGATACCTGGCTTGTCGTTGCAATTCAGGAAGTCTAGGCAGCTGTCTGGCCTTGGTAAGGCTGCTTATGACGGGAATGCAGGAAGGTACAGACTCAAACTCAGACTCTGTATATCTGGAGCTTATTCGGAAGGGTAAGATCTTGGAGATGTATGTATCTGTTGCTGCACGGCAAAGGAACGAACCAAGAAGATTCAGATGAACTGGATTTTTTCACCACAGAGAGGTGCCAGTATGACTGAAGGCTGGCAACAAATTAATCAGTAAAGTCTGTACCAAAACAAGTTGTAGAATCAGGCTCCCTGGCGGCCTTGGACTGCCGCTTATCAAATTGTCTCCGGGATGTTTGTAAACAGATGCTCTACACCCCCGCTGTCCTGTCTTCTTCTGACCTGTGTTGGACTGATCTCCCTGACCTACCTGCTGATGAACTCTACATCTTATCAGAACTGTTAGCTAAGGAAGGAGTTTGAGTCAGCCCCACAGTAGCCCTATATGTTTTCACTATTGTTTCTGTCTTTTAATGGCAGCGTCTCCAGAAGGGGGGCAGCATGGCCCCAGTTCACCTATGTCCCCATGTTTGTTCTGTTTGTCTTCTTGGATGGGTGTTCTGTTAACTGTAATTTCCCCATTGTGGGATCAATAAAGTATCATCATCATCATAATAACCAGATTACTGTTTATTTTAACATAAAGTGTTACTTCTGCAGCATTTGTTGCTTAAACATGATCACAGACTGGACTCTGGAAACAGCCTCAGCACCTGACTCTGAACCACTTGTTGTAAATATGTTTTGCTTGTTTTGTAATTTTGCTTTTTCATGAATAAAACTGAAAATATTTGATTGTAACTCATTTGAATGTGGCAGTGTGTTTGAAAATTCACATCAGCAAACTTAGATTGAGAATCAAACTCTCTTTCAGATTTTATACTCACAGAGAAAGAAGGTATCAAACTATTTCATCAGAATTTCATCATTTAAGACCAAAGGTACAATTTTCTAATCATACATAGAATTTATTAACATAAAAAAAAATGAACATGATCATTTGTCTCAGTTTCTATGATCGAATTTTAAAGTGAACTCGATTCAGTTAATCAGTTTTTTCACAATCAATATTTCATCAGTGTATTCACTGAATATTGTCAGTATAGCAACACAATTCACACACTAGTCAAAAGTCACAGTATCGTCCTACTTTATATCAGACAGTGACTTTAAGGGAAGTTCTAGTGAAAATTAAAAGAGAAGCTTTCATGTAACTGCTGTGGCAGGCAGGTAGAGGACCCCACTGGAGTCTATTCCAGCTGTCATAAGACACAGAGAGTTCCAGGTTGATGTGAGGCAACAGAGCTACCCACTGCACCACCGTGCTGCCTGACTTCAAACCATTTTTCCTTTTTTTTGTTCAGTAAGGCTTCATATATGATACTAAAGGAGGCCACGCGTTTGCACTTGCTGACCTTATACCAAATTTGCATGTGGTCTAAGCCGTTAACTACTGAGGCTGCAGATAAAAGAATGAAAACTGAAACATTATTTAATAAAACATTCAATATTTATATGCACCAGTTTCATGATGCAGCAAATGTTTTCAGTTGGTGCTACAGAAAGGCCAGGACACAGACTCTTCTATTATACTGTTGTTACAGAAGCAATTTAGCATTGTCTTACTGAAATGTGCAAGGACTTCCCTGAAAAAGATGTCTGGATGGGACCATATGTTGCTCTAACACCTGTATGTACCTTGCAGAATTGATGGTGTCATTCCAGATGTGCAAGCTGCCAGTTCCATAGCCACTAATATGGCCCCATACCAGCAGAGATGCAGGCTTTTGAATTGAGCATTAAAACAAGCTGGGTGGTCCCTCTGCATTTTATTCCAGAGGATGTGGAATCTATGTTTTATAAAAAGAATTTCAAATTTTGCCTGAATATGGTGGTGTTTCTGGAACATGTTCATGTACGACTTCATCTCTTTAAGTTAGAACTTTGACTTGCATTTGTGGTCATCATGGTGAACTGTGTTTGCAGACAGTGATTTCTAGAAGTGTTGCTGAGCCCATGCAATGATTTCCATGACAGAATTATAGGAAATCAATTTCATATTGAGGAATATAAGGCTCTAACTTAATGCCACTAAGTGGATGTCTTTGAACTCTGGGAGGAAGCCAGAGTACCGGGACAGAACCTGTAAAGACACAGGGAGAACATGCAAACTCCACACAGAAAGGCCCAACCAGGACCTTCTTGCTGTGAGGCAACAGTGCTAACCACCATGCTGCCAATCCTTTTTTTCAAGCCTTAATGTGTAAATTATCATAACTTTACACTGCTTAATCAGTTAGTATTCATCTGAATCACTAGCAAATCTGAGTCACACAAATTCATTTGTGTTCAGATGTTGTGATGACAACTACATGCACAGCGTTAGGTGTCCTAATCAAAAGTGATCCTTTGCATCACTGCACCCAATTCCAGACTTCACATTTCTGTATTTTCTATGAAGAACTAAGCAAAGCTAACTTCCTGAGTTTGAACACAGGAGTGTGCTGTATGCTTTAATTCCATGCAGTTATAGATTAAACTTTTTTAACTAAAGCAGTAATCCCAGGATTGAATGCATCTAGATTAATGCAATACTTACTGTTCTTCCAAGATCTCCACAAATCAAAAGGAAGTGTGTGTGAATTATGCCAATATTATGTAAACAAGGTCCTCATCAGCCATGTTAACTTGACTATTCATGTCACCATTGAGCACAGTACAGATATAACGTCATCAATTCAGATGTTTGAAGATAAACAAACAAACAAAAACATATCCAGTGTATCTGATTGTTTTCATGCCTTTTAGAGCCCTTAGAAAGGGCCGTCCCCAGCACCAGATAGAAACCAATGCATGTGTGTGTGTGTGTGCGTGTGTGTGTGTGTGTGTGTCTATACCTTAAGTCAATTCCTTTCTCCTTCGCTTATCTCAGAAGAAAAAATTCAGAAATTGTATTTGACAGAAAGAGATGACCATCAGATAGGATCACTACATACTGTGAGATGCAAAGCAATTTTCTCAAAGGCAGTTCAGGATATGCAGCTTCTAATTTTTACAGTGTTTTAAAATTGTATAAAATTCATCTGGTGATGTTGTCTGCTTCCAACTTTCATTTAACTTTTTTTTAAAGGCTTTCAATATTATCCATAAACATAATAATGCTAAATGACTATCATATCACCAAAAAGTATACTGTATATATATATATATATATATATATATATATATATATATTCAACAGATCATCAGAGGTACAGATGGAATCATAAACTATAAACTATTACAGTTCAATGTTTTTATGGAGCTCCTCATTTCACCCAGTTTTTTTCTTCTGGTTTTTCTATTCTTGCAGCAAAGCCAGCTTCTTGTCTATGAAACTTTTGACATTGTCAAGCATGTGAACAGCAATGTTAAGAATTTCCTGCACTGGTGGAGAAAGACCTGATAATATCTTCGCTGCTTCCAATTGAGGACCAAACTGTTTCTCTTTGGCACGTAATTCCTCTGTGGCAGTTGTGAGTTTGTACTTGTATTCTGCCTGATGGAGAAAAAGAAAAGTTGCAGAACAAATTAAATTCAGATGTTACTGTACGTACCCAAATCTACATCATGTATGATTTCAGTTGATAATTTCATGTATTAATTTTGTACATTTCCACACAAATGATAGACTTTCTCAGTCAACTGGAGTAACCTGGAGACTGACTGACCCACCTTCAGTCTCTCTTCTTCTTTTACAGCTTTGTGAAGGGTTTCCTTGAATATTTCCTGAAGTTTGCCAGAAAGGAGCAGAACTCAGTGAAGATTTCATTGAAAATTCATTGAAAGGAAATGAGGTTGTGATGACTCGCAGTGGCTGTAATTGTATGTGTAGAAATACATTTGTAATTGTTTTATGTCAAATAGTTAAGAAAGCATTAATTTACCAGTTGGTTGTTGTCAGTCAGTGAGCTTGCGAGTTCAAATAGTTTTGTGATTGTTGCTTTTCTATCCACACTTTCAGCCTAATGGAAAAAAAATAGCACATTTATACTTGTGTACGCTCCAGTTACTACACTTGCATGACTTGCTGTGTATCACTACGTATAGTGTGATGTGAAATTAATATTTTTACTATTTTTTTTTCTGTCTACATATGAAAGACTTTTAAAGTTAAATTGTGAGCAACTTGGAGACTAAGTGACCCACCTTGTATCTTTCTGCATCTTCTATTGCTCTCTTCATTGTTTCCTGAAATTTGAGAAAACAACAGCAGCTCAAGCATCTATATAACCCACTGCAAATAAAGAAAACAAATAATCAAGCAGTAAATGAGGTCATGATGTCTTCAGCGTACATGTACAAAGAGTGCAACTGTTATATCATAAAGGGAAATGAATTCACCAGTGAGTCCTCAGGGTTCAGTGAACTTGCAACACAAACAAAACACAGCAAAGAGACGACGGCTCGTCTCCTGGTTCTGGATAAAGCTGCTGCTGCCATCAGTCTGACAATGAAAACAAGCCATCAGCTTCAGACAAAAGCAAAATGAACTGTGGAGAAACAAGGAATTAAAGAATTTGTTGCTTCTCTCTTTCTCACACACACACACACACACACACACACACACACACACACACACACACACACACACACACACACACACACACACAAGTGTGTTTTTCTATCTTTGTGGGGAATTTCCATTGACTTCCATTCATTTCTACAGCCTAAACCTTACCTTTACCCTTTTCCTAACCCTAACCATCACATACCTAACCCTAACCCTAACCTAAACTCAATTCATACCTTAGCCCTAACTCTGACCCCTGACCCAAAAACAGGGTTTCCCCTTGTGGGGACAAGGTTCCAGTCCCCACAAGGAGCAATTGGTCCCCACAACGTAGTATATGTCAGGAAAATTGTCCCCACAAGGTATTATAAACATACGCACACACACACACACACACACACACACACACACACAAACTAGTATCCATTATCTTTTTAATCACCTCCTTATACTCATGTTATTCATTCAGAGCCTTGCTGTGCCATTTCAAAACACTAAAAATTTATGAAAATCAGCAAATTAACGATTCTCTTCCATGCTGACATAATTCAATCCATACATGCATTCAGTATTCATCATCTTACTGTACAGTGTTAACAATCTTACCTGCCAGGTGAATGGAGCTGCTGTATGGTACTGTACAAGTGAAGAATGAAAGCACTATCAGATTACACACTGCACATGGTTTATATACTCATGATGTCACTTACCTCATGAAGCATGTCAGGTGTAAGAGCTGCTCTTTCACTTTTATTTTCAAAGAAATGCTGTTTGTCTCGTCCACTTTATGGGAATAAATAATTATCAGTTATTGCTATGACAACAACTCTTCACATCAAGCTCCTCCTGCTCAGGGACACCATATGATTATAATAAATCATAAATGAATAACAAAGCACTACTTTTTTTTTAGAAGTCTCTACTAATCTTTAGTAAGGTTTAATTTATACTTTCTTATGTGACAGATTTGTGTAATAAAAATCTTTTTCATGAATTATAAATAGCAATAAACACCTATCAGGATTATTGACCCAGACTGTATTACATATTTGTGAATTATTAGCAAATTTCTTTGTAGTTTGGTAATAAAGGTTTCACTACTAATTACTAGAGAACATACTAATTTCTGTATGTTCTCCAGTCAAAGCTGGAAAATGCAGCTTTGTATGCAGAGTATTACCATTTACTGCCATCTGTTTGGTATCATATTTCTCAAAGCAGTTTGGAAGAATGTGTGACTCCTGCTCTAAAGTTTGTTTGACTTTGATGTCACTTTCAGTTCTTGTTTAGCTAAACCTCTCCTGTGTTCATGTTTCCAGATTTATTTAATACTTTCTAAATGTGCATTATATTTATGTACTTTAATCCTTTTTCCTCATGTTGATGGTAGAGAATAATTTGTCCCTAGAAGTGAAAGATGTTTTAAAGTATATCACATGTTAAATGGTTGCCTACCAGGATACATTTGCTTGTGCATCATTTTCTGCAGTCCACATAATGTCATTATATTTTAGCATGCACACTGATCTGTGAGTCACAGATGATTTAAATAATTTTAAAGAAAGCCAATAATATACAGTACCGTGCAAAAGTCTTGAGCCACCCTTTATTTCTTTATATTTTGCTTCCAAATAGCCAGTCTCTAGGAATTTTCCAAAGTAGACTTGAGCAATAATTTCAAGACTTTTTGGAGCTTTTTCAGAGTTTCAGAGTTTTCTTTTTTCTTTTTTTTTTTGGAACTTGGCTGTTTTTTTGTTTGTTTGATTTTTTTAATCTTTTATTAATTTTCAGTCCATCAGTGTCAGAGAAAATTTTTTGTTCTTTGTTGCCACTTAAGACTGACCCATGAATGACATTGTCACATAACAGAAAACTTGGCAAAAAAATGAATTTGCTAATTAAAATTGTCAAATTTGAGCCATAAAAGAATATTTTTATTCCAACAAGTTGATTCCCAAACAGCTAGTAGCCGACAACCTGGCGTATCTTGGCTTAGTCTGCAGTGTGTAAGTGTGTAATAGGACAGTCTTATTAAAGCAAATTACAAAGAAGGAGGTGATGTAGTTTTGGGGCTGCACACACACAGTTGTTACTTGCTTATTTGCTTTATTTTTGTTCAATACATACTATTCATATTGATGTGAAATTTAAGCACACAAATCTTTATATATTTAATTTTAATATTAGAGAACAGGAACCAAATCATACGTACAGCAAAAGTAAAAGCAAAATTAAGTTTAAATAAGTTCAAAATGAAACAGTAATAATAGTAAAACAAACAAGCAAACAAATACAACAACAAGAAAATAATAACCCAAAATTTGAAACCATATTTAAACACCATGTTAAAAATGTATATTTATTTTTAAGAAGTTACACCGAAACCTTTAAAGTTCATCTTGTTGCTCTTCAAGGCTCTTTATGATCTTCCTCATTTCATGCAGTTCTTTTTCTTTTTCCTTTATTTCTGCAGCAAAGCCATCTAACTTTTTTTCTGACCACATCTTGGTTTTATCAAGGAAGCGACTCAAAATATTTACCGCTTCCACCAGTGGTGGAAAATCCTCAGAAAATGATGATGTCTTCATTAGTTCCAAAACAGGAAAATAACGCAACTTCACTTTTTCTTCAATTTCTCTTAAGCGGGCTTTTTTGTTCTCGTGTTCTGCCTAATGAAGAAAGCATTTGTTGAGCACAAACCAAATTTACTGTTCCACAGTGATGTATAGACACTTGCATGAATTCTCTCAGTGTGCAGTGCAGCAAATCACTAAAAATATTCTGATAGCAAATGCAGTTTTTGTTTATTGTATGACCAAATTTCACTGACAGCATGTAATCAACATGAAACTGAGTGACCCACCTTGTTTTTGGCTAGTGCTATTTCTGCTTTCCAAAGTTGTTCTTTGAGTTTCTGAAATTGGCATAAAGAGGCTGTAAGTGTGTCAGCTGTTTCTGCATTACATACAGTACAAACAATTATAAATGAAGAAAAAAATCCAAACATTAATGACTTCCAGTGACAAATAAATGTGTAATTGTCATATTGTAAAAACAGCTTAAGCAGGAATTAATTTACCGGAAGATCCTTGTTGGTCAGTGAATTTGCAACATAAACCAGAGAGAAGATGATAAAAATCAATCCTGTGGTGTTTCTGACTCCAGCCAGTCCTCTGTTTGTGGATGAGACTGCTGCTGCCATCACTGCTGGATAAACTGTATCAGCTTAAGAGAAAATGACAGAGAATTATTGATGAATGAAGAATCAAATGGATGTTTCCCTATTAGTAATTAATGACATAATATACAAATTGTTTTAAATATAAACCACCATCGTGGGCAGTGTTAGTGGTCCTACCTGCCTGGTGAATGGAGGAAGAACAGCTGTACAGTACAGGTGAAGACTGAAAACACAATGACACTCTGCAAATGATTTCTGCGCTCCTGGTGTCACATCACTCATGTTCTGATGTGTGTGAGCTCCTCTTTCACTTTCAGTTTGACAGAAGTACTCTTTATTTGATCTGCTTTACAGGAAAAAAGATCCAACTGGTATGACATTCCATATACTCCACCCTTAGCAAAATCCATCACAAAAGCAGGTGGCAGAAAAGGCACGAGAACATGATTAAGAGCTGCATCTTAGTAAGAAAAACCTTAACAATTTGTGTACACACACACACACACACACACAAAAACATGCACACACAAAGGGAGGAAATGGATACAACATAAAAAATAAAGACAGATCTAAGGAATGTTCGCCAACTTTTTTATCAATTCAAGTCAAATGACTTGACACTACATACTAAACTTGATTAAAAAAAAAGAAAAGAAGAAAAGACAAAAATGGTTTGGTTTAAATGTTGCTTTAAAGCCCTTTTATATGTGAGTCAGGATTTCCTGCATGGTAACCAAAATCTTTCACACTGGTGAAATAGCAAAAAATGCATCATATGTCTGACTGTGACAATGAGAATAATTGCTCTCAGACATTTCAAAAATGTAAAAATAAATAAGGAGACCCAAGCATATGAAAGTTTCTTTCTTTTTGTCCTTTACCATGGTATTTGTTTATGGCTTGTCAATGAGGTTGGTGTTTTCCTGTAAAAGAAAACAGAAGAATTCTGTTTCTGGGAAGTTAAAATCAAAGAGGCAGCTAGACACACCCACCCACCTACCGACCCACCCACAGATCCTTGTCATAGAGGAGGCGACACTAAGACTATATAAAGCATTGTGTGGTTTGTGTCAGGCCATCATTTTATCATCGTTTTTTTCATCCACCAGATCTCATTCTAATAACAGGTAAGAACATGCAGCACTGTACTATGAGGAGTTATTGCAGTCAGAATGTAATCTAACATCTCAACTCAAATTAAAAAGTTAACTTTGTAAATTTTGCCCATAAATCCTTATACCTTATGCTCCAATGTTTCAGAACAGTGATGGCAGCAGCAGGTTTGGCCAGAAGCAAAGGCTTACTCATCATTTTCACTCTGCTGTGTCTGGTCTGCCTTTCAAGCACACTGATAGACAAGAACCAGCTGGTAAAATGTTTTTTTTTTTCTCCCACAAACACACCCTTTGCATGCATGTTTGCTGACATTCTCTCTGGATTTGCAGGAGGAACTGAGAGAAAATGTTCAGAAACTGCAGCAAGAAGCACTGAGAAGGAAGGTGAGTCACCCAGTGTCCATTTTGTGGAAATGAATGAGCAAGGTGGAGAGGCCATGACTGCAACTGTAAACATTTATAGTGCTATGAAACAACCAAAACAACATTTTACATCCTATTATATTTTTTATGCATTCATTTGGTGTTATTTTTCCCTGCAGGCTGATCACAAGTTAAATAGAGCCTACGTTCCAGAGATCTTTGATGATGTAACACGCTTCATGGACCCTTTGTCTAAAATAGCAAATACAACACTGAAATATTTTACACCACTGCTGGATTTAATAGACGACCTAAAGACTCTTGTCAATACCAGCAAGAAGTACATAGATAAATACTTTGAGAGGGAAGCTGCAGAAATGAAGGACTATGAAGAGAAAATAAATAGTGTGATGGAGCAAATAATCCACCTGGAGAAGCATAAAGATGAACTGTAACATATTAGTCAGGGCCTGTCTCTCCACTCTATCTGTAAAACTTTTCTTTCGTATTGTGCAGTTTCAGTCCTTACAAAGTGGTCATGTTTTTCTTTCTCAGTCTCTTTATTATAACAGAGCTCTAATTTAAACATGAACTACTGAACATGGAAATTTTGTGTTAATTAGTTAACAGTTATTGATAAGTTGTATGAAGAAACAATGTCAGTGAATAAAGAAATTAAACGTGTTATTATTGTCTGTTTTTGCAAAATTTGACATACATGGGAAAAGACACCTGCTGTGGCTGATGAAACTTCAGCATTTAATAATGAATGGCTGGTCCAGGATACGCTGAATGGGTTTTCCAGTGCAATTCCATATTCAACATTCTTGTCTGGATGTGAATCTGGAAACTGGCCATGTGTAAAACTTAACCTGCATGATGACAAGAAGAAGCTACTCTCTTGTCACGAGGGGTCATCACAGCAAGCAGCTCTTTGTGTCTGATATGCGTTTCAGATCATATGGGCTTGCAGCTGGAATCAAACCAGGGACCTTTTGGTTGTCAAGCAAGTATGGTAACCACTACACTATGGAGCCTCAGCCTACATGATGACATGTAATGTTAAAAGAAATGAGCCACTGCTAAAACACAATATAGACTTTAATAGAAGAGACACAACCTACGGTTACCTAAACTGTAAGGTTACTTTAGGTTACATATTAGATTAAAATTTTACAAATGGTGTACGACTTTTAGAGATCATACATTGTGTCATGAATGTGCAATCAGATAATAACCACACATGTTTTAGAAAACAAAAACAACAAAGGAATGTAAAAAAGACTAAAGGTCTTAAAGAACCTGACTTGTGGCTCTTATATTTATCTTCATTGTTTAAAGACCTTTATCAACATAGATAACTACCAGGGTAATTAGTATCCACAGGTTTCTGGAAGAGCACGCGTAGGCTGCCATGACAGACTGCTACTTCCGCTGTACGGTTTTATACTTCCGGTTACACAAAGTCAGAGCCAGAGTTAATGACAAAATTCGGTTACTTTGTGCTGTAACAGGCGGCTTTATTAGTTGGAACATGAGCTCGGATTCAACTTGTGCTGTCGTCGGTTGTCACTACATCAGTCTGTACATTTTTTCAAATTATTTTATTCTGTAAATTTGTTCTTTTTCCCCCAAATTATAATACCCAGTTACACATCCTATTACCGTATTTTTTCCTTATGTTTTAAGTTTTCCTTTAATGTACAGCCTCTTATTTTTTTTATGTTATTTTATTTATAGTGTAACACTACAGCATACACCCTACACAAAGCCATAACAATGCGTGCCTTCATGTAGACATGTAGCAGTTAGCAAAATGACAGCTGCGTATCTCCTCGATCACAGCCTTCGGCCAGTCCAGTGTTTCTGTTTCAGAGATCTGAACACTCTGATATCCATATCAGTGATTTACCTTCCACAGAATAGCTGCAGCATCAGTACATGATTTCCCTAATCAGCGATACAGGAACAGCTGACTGTCTCCACCGCTCCACTTTCCCTTAGCATGACCCACGCTAAGCTTAGCTTGGCCGATGTTCTGCTCTACAGCTGCTTTAAGGAAAACAACGTTGCCTTGTTTGTTAAGCATTACTTTATTGATTTTATTGCTTTGAAGGTAATCTGGTGCTCTTACAATTACGTGATTCTCGCCATCAACACCTTCGGAAAATACAAGGTAATTGATAATGTCGCTGTAGCTGACTTCGGGCCATAATTTCATGTCATTTACACAAGTGACGGGTGCGGCACTGTTACCTCGCTGCTTTTTAAAACATCCTTGCAATGTATCCACCTCCGATGTGGTACCATTTAGGCCAGGTAAAAGAAACTGCAGAGTCAAAATGTTTAAATAAACAGCAAGTGTGTAAGCCCGCAGCCGTAAACAACAGCGCAAACGGAAGTAAAGTACCGGCTTCTGCTATGAATTATGGGTAATGGCGCGAAGTCAGGAATACTGTGGATATTAGTTCATGCTTATGTTGCTCAGTCCTTCAAGTTCATTCTATTAAGAATCACTAGTGCATATTAGAGAAAGAAATCTAAGCTATATATTAAATGAAGTATGTTACAATTGGACTCTGGAAAACTGGATTCTGGTCTGTTTAGAAGATGTTGGCTCTAATATTAAATTAAAAAGGCATTTTCTTTACAAGAAAGCAGTTGGAGTCATTCTGTCACGTCATGTAGCATTTGACATTATCTAATGCTACATGACTGAGTCATGCTATGACTCGTCTAGTATAATACTTTCACTTTGCAGTAAATGGTCACGTATGATTTCTGTGAAAGTAAAAAAAGCGATGACTTGCAAAGGATCAGACCTAAAGTATGTCTCTTACTAAAAATAAACACATATCAGAGGTGAGCAATAGGGAAGTGGCAACAGGTGTGTATAAAAGCATTTCATGATGTAGCACTTCTTCATTTTTCATTCATCAGCTTCTATTTACAACCCAAGTTTATAAACTTAAAGTCACCAAATCATAGTTCATTCTATAGCTTCTATAGTCTACAAATTAAAAGGTTTTTGATAGCATAGCATCACAGTATTTTCCATCCATCCATCCATCCATCCATCCATGTTCTTTCACTTATCCTTTTCTTTCTCTCTTCTCTTAGTAGCATTTTTCATTTCATTTTGCACCAAATGTTGCCAGCTGGTGAAACGTCTGGACTAGAGGGAGGCCAATTCAGCACCCAGACTATTCTACTACACAGTCATGCTATTATAGTAAATGTATGTCGTTTAATACACTTGCTGAAACATGCAAGGTCTGTGCTGAAAAACATCATCTGGATGGGAGAATATGTTGCTCTAAGACCTGTCTATTCCTTTCAGTGCTGATGGCACCTTTCCAGATGTACAAGCTTACAATTCCATAGGCACTAATTCACCCCCGTTCCATCAAAGATGCAGACTTTTGAACTGAATGCTGATAACAAGCTGGATGGCCCCTCTCCTCTTTGTTCTGGAGGATGTAGCATCCATGTTTTCCAAAATGAAATCAAATTATTTTCTTTTTCCCAATTTCAATTCATCATAATCTTATTCATCTGCAGCGGTTTGAATTCTATCTTTCTGACAGATTCCATATAAATTGTATGTAAATGTACATGTAAATGGGGAGTCTTCTTCATGCAGAAAAGTTAGGAAAGGAGTTCCAGATGGCTCTGTGCTGGGACCAATACTTTTTACATTATTATACACTCCACCTGCAATAACCCAACCCGACCTAGTTACAGCACAGGGTTCAGAGAGGTTTCCTGTTACAATGTAGCTTACAGCATAGATTTAGCACTCATAGTAAATAATGTTTTTTGTTCTTCTACTCATTGTACATGCCAGATGTTATACACAGATTTCAGGTTTGTATGGAGTAGTAGTTTTTTTTTTAAATAAAGCAACTCTGGATGAATCTGCCCTCCACCTGAGTCTTTGTTCTCAGGGCCACACACAGACCCCAGCCATTTCTAGCAGAAGCGTTAACCCTTATATCATAGAATGAACATAATTCATTCTTCTATAGCCTCCGTTTTTTCTTTTCAGCAAAAAACACATGTAAACCATGCGCTCATACTGTATTATTTTATTAGTACATCACTCGTGGCCTCACTGGTCTGTTAGCGCAGGTCCCACTGATGAGTATCATGCTATGCTAATTTGTATAATTTTATACGGATGTTTCAAAGGTTTGGGAATATGACTTGGATTTCAGAGTATGGAGAGTGGTGGCTCAATCTGAGAAATATAATACTTTCACTTTACAGTAAATGGTCATGTGTGATTTCTGTGAGAGTGAAACAAAAGCGATCTTAGTAAAAATAAACACACATTAAAGGTCAGCAATAGGGAGGTGGCAACAGGTGTGTATAAAAGCATTTCATGAAGTAGCATCTCTTCATTTTTCATTCATCGGCTTCTACTTACATCCCAGGTAAGTTTATAAACTAAAATTCACCATATTACAGTTTATTCTATAATGTCTATAGTCTTTTAACAAATCAAAAATTTGTTGGTTCAGATGAACATTTACTTTACAATTGTCTCTGAATCGCTGATATTGTGTATTTTTTTAAAGTAAAATATATACTCACTGGAATTTTTAAAAATTCAGTTTCTTTTTGGAATCTTTCTATATATTTTTATGCCTTGTAATGTAAAATTTCTTAGAGACAGATTGATTACAAACAGTGATGGCAGCAGCAGCAGCAGCCTTAGCCAGAAGCAGAGGAATGACTGTTTTCAGCACCACCAAAGACCTGTTGATCATGTTCAGCCTGCTGTGTTTGGTTTGCCTTTCAAGTTCACTGAGAAACAAGAACCAGCTGGTAAAGATTTTTAATTAACTTACAATAACTTACACTTACATGAAGGTCAGCAGACATTGTGAGTCATCATTAACACTTCTGCTGCTGAGATTGAATATAATGACATTTCACTGCTCACTGTCAAGTTGCAGGAAGTACTGGAGGAAAATTATGATAAAGCACAACAAGAACTGGATGAACTGAAGGTCAGTAAATGTTTCTCACTGTGTATGAAAGATTGAGTATGCTCCTTGTGTCCATTGAGAATATCATCATGCATGTCTTTGTTGTGTGACATAAACAAAATTTAGGCCTTTATGAAGAGATTTGGTTTCTTATTAGGAACACAAGTCACTCCTGCTGAAAAGTGTCGCGCTGGTAGATGAATATCTGGCCATCATGGACCCACTGATAGCAGTGATGAAGAAAACTGATGCACTGCTTGGTCAAACAGATCATGGCACAGATATGGAGGACCTTAAGGTTTCCTTGGTGGAAGATTGGTGTGAAATGATCATTGTAAATGAACAACTGGATGAGGAAATTGCACACAAGGAAAACCAACTGAGAAAATTGACAACACTTATTGAACATATTGAGGAGCAGCAAGCTGAACTGTAACTTTCATATCAATCAATAGCTTTGATTGACAAGTCTCTTTAATTTTTTCCTAGAACTGTCTTTGAAATATTGATCTCTTTTTACCAGTAATGAAAACATTGATACACTTTACATCCAACTATTACACAATTTGAGAAATATAAAAAATGTTTGTGTAATGATACAAAACTTACCTTCTGTTAATGTTCTGTTAGTTATGTCAAATATAGATATAACCAATAATAGAATAGTTGCAAACACAGTTGTACGACTAATGGATTAGTTTTAAGTGTTCTGGTAAGCCATCAAAGTAAACCTCCACAACATGAAATAATTTAAAGAAATCCTGCCACCATTTCTGTTTTCCTGTTTTGTAATATCATCTGTGAAAATGGGCTATACATGTATAACTAAAGCACGTGTTCTCTTTTACATTAGATAACAGAAACTGAGAAATTTTAAGGTTCATGTCTTTTTGATGTTCTGTACATGATTAGATAAATGTGTCTGTGTTGTGAATAAAGGGTGAAAATCTGGTCAGAGTGACCCATTCTTTCTTTGTAACCCTGAAGTCTGAAACAGTGCAAATCTAAATGCAAGTTATTTACCTTCTGTTAACCTTCTGTGAACGCCAACTGGTAACTTCATTCTTGCTAGAATATAGAAGCATGAGCAGCAGCTGTTTTCTTCAGTAAGCACTGAAGAGAGCAACAGAAGAAGCAGATAGAAAAAAGGCGGATCAGTCTCCAATTTATTCACAAGTTGGCTTTCAAAGTCTGTTGTGTGTTAAAATCTATCATGTGTAAAAACTTTTTTTTTTTTTTGGCAAATGACAAGTACAAAAGCACAGCATCACAAAACTGTTTGATCTTGCAGGTTCACAGACTAACAAGGACCAGTTGATAAATTAATACTTTCTTAACCTTTGTTAATTAGTTTGATTAAAAATAAAAGTAAAAATCCCTCCCTGTTGATTTTTTTTTCATTTGCTGTTGAGTTATCACACTCCCCATGCTCTGCTGCTCCAATGGCACAAGTGAAGACATTATCAGATCATTCTCCATTACTGTGGGATATAGTAGTTAACACTGCAACACACTTATTGAAGGATGCCAGAACTTACTTAACAAGAGGCTGGCTTTGCTGAATAGAGAACTCATAAAAGAAACTGGAGCCAATGAGGAGCTTCAGAAAACTGTCAGATAAACAACTGATTGAACTGACGGAGCTTCTGTTTCCATCTTCTTTTCTGTTGATCTGTGTTGTGTATTTTTGCCTTTTGTGAAATATTATCATGATTTTCTCTCCATTTTTGCTTGTTTCCTGACAACAGACATAGAAGAAGGCCCATTTACTGTAACTGAGCCTTTCTTTACAAAGGAGTCATTAACCTGATCATGTATAATGTGGTGCAACACACTTCTAAATAACATTTTACTAAAAAGAAAAAAGACTTTAGTGTTCCAGTTTTATTAAAGTTGTTGGTTTACAGAAACGTAGTAGTGGTCGTGATACTACTATCAGTACTAACACAAATAATAATAATAATCAACATCATCATATTGTGATGATAGTGTATGTATGTATGTTCCCTATCTCGTCCTAGATGAATGGACCAATTTTGATTGAACTTTGGGCAAGCATTGCTTTGGCCACTGTGAGTACCAACATCTATATGGCATATTCAAATAGTTTATACAAATCGCACAACCATATTTATTTGTACACCTGTTCAATTGAACATCAAATGGCAACCTTATGACTGTGTTAAGCGTGCGCACATTTGATGTTTTGTGCGCAGCAGCTACATTTGTTTAACTGGGGATATCTTTGTAATCTATGCCCACAACTACGTTGTAACAGGAAACCTCTCTGAAGGCTGCACTGTAACCTACAACATGAAGCCTGCATTAGACTTCTGCGCTGGGTCATTGCAGATGGAGTATATAAAATGTAAAAAGTATTGGTCCCAGCACAGAGCCAGAGGAACTCCTTGCCAAACTTTTCTCACATTTACCTGCAATTTACATGGAATCTATCAAATAGATATGATTCAAACTGCTGCAGACAAATCAGATTATGCAGATTATGTGGTCAGATGAATTGAAATTTGGTAAAAGAAAATAATCAAGTTTATTTTTGGAAAACATGGATGTTACATCCTTCAGACCAGAGAGGAGAGGGGGGCATCCAGCTTGTTATCAGCACTCAGTTCAAAAGCCTGCATCTTTGATGGTACTGTATGGGGTGCATTAGTGCCTATGGGATTGTAATCTGGATGGTATACACAGGTCTTAGAGCAACACATGCTCCCATCCAGATGATGTCCCTTTCAACAAAGACCTTGCATCTTTCAGCAAGTATATTAAACAACATACTATGTTGACTACAACAGCATGGCTTTGTAGAGGAATAGTCTGGGTGCTGAAGTGGCCCCCCTCTAGTCCAGATCTTTCACCAGCTGAAAACATTTGGTGCAATATGAAATGAAAAATACAAGAAAAAAGACCCAGGACTGTTGAGCTGCTAGAATCGTCTATCAGACAATAATGGGACAACATCCCTTTTCCCAAAAGTCCAGAATCTGATCTCTTCAGTTCCCAAAAGGTTTTGGGCTGATTTTAAAAGAAGAGGGGATACTACACAGTGGCAAACATGTAATTTTATGTTGCTGTCATCAAATTCAGTGTTTTGCTGTCATCAAATTTAATGTGTAACCATTTTATTAAATTTCAATGTTAGCTTGAGAATAAAATGCGGGTTTATGAGATCTGCAAATCATTTAAGTCTGGTTTTTTTTTTTTTTGTTTTTTTTTTACAGATCATTCAAACATGTTTGGAATTGGGGTTGCAAACTAAAGTTAAATGTTAACACTACACATACTTGACAAAAATGATCAAGAAAAAAATGTTGAAATGTGGATCTGCTTTTTTATCTGGGTGTTTGGAGTACTTGCACAGTGTTTATCTTTGCTTGATTGATAATAAAACTTTTAGCCACCCTGAAATAGAAAATAAAATGCACAACATGCGGCTAACTATGACAGTGCCAATATTTGCGATATGTCACACAATGCCAGTTCAAATATATGAACACAAAAGAGAAACCCAAAGCATATTGTTCTGCAGGTTTCTGTTTTGCTTTGTTATGTACTGTGGTATTTATACTTACAGTAAATGCAAGTATATCCATGTCCACAGCTCACAGGCTGTGGACATGGATAAGAGCCAAGATGGATGGATGGATGGATGGATTTTTAATTGTATTGGCATTTTAATATACGTTTTTAGAATCAAGATCTTGGACTGTGTTTATGTGCTCAATCAAAAATTATTTTTATAGATATGTTGCCCTCACAGGATACTACCACAAATTCTATTACAAATGTACAATTTAACAGAATATGATGCATAGCTGTAGATTAAATGGAGTATAAAATATTTTAAAATGAGCTCAAATCTTTCCCATCTTCGGCAGTAATTTTAATTCATATAACACCTCTCCCTGACTGCTTTCAGGGAAATGAAACAAAAGCTGTCAAACCTACTTTTAGTAGCTACCATTGCTAACAAACACTTTTTATGTGAAATTAAAAGTGAAAGGAGAACTCACACACTCTGAGTGAAGTCACACCAGAGTATATAAAGCATTTTCAAAGTACCATCTTGATGTCTTCATTCTTCACCTGTACAGTACAGCAGCTTTTCCTCCATTCACACAGCAGGTAAGATCAGAAACACTGCACTGTGAGATGGTTAATACTGAAGGCACTTTACAGGTTACATTACATGAACATAGAAGAGCATCAGAATTTTTTTTATTTTTATTATTCATTGATTGACTTTTATGAAGTGTTATTTGCATTAAGATGGGACAGCACCAATGGAGTATAACATTTTGTGTGCATGCATGTACACACACATACATTCAGTTCATTCAGTTACTTATTGAACTATAATTATCTCTGATTTTGTCTCAAGCTGATAGTTTTATTTCTAACAGAGATGGCAGAAGCAGTTTCCAGAACAAGAGGACGAACTTGTGTCAGATTCTTCAAGTGCTTGCTTGTCTTTCTGCTTCTGTTCATCTTCATGCTGCTGTGTCTTGTTTACATGGCAAGTGTGACCAAAGACAAACTGGTAAATTCATCTTTTCTTTTCAATTTGTTTTTTTTATAGTAGGAATTATATTTGTACATAAACACTGCAAGTAATGAACTCAACAACTGCTGGATATTTTCTTTATTTATACAGAAGCCTGACAATCTTTTATTCTCTCAAGTTTCAGGAAATACTGAGCGCAATAAAAGAATCAGAAAGACAGACGGTGGGTCAAATTCAAGTTTGTCCCAAGTTTTGAAAGTCCGTCACATGTATAGGCAGTAAAAAACATTTGTAACCAATAGACTGAAGCTTATGCACATACAGTGACTGCAATAAATTTAATTGTGGTGATTTTTTTTTTTACCATTAGGCAGAAGATCAATATAGAAATGCAACAATCACAAAACTATTTGATCTCTCGGGTTCACTGACTAATAAGGAAAAACTGGTAAATAAACTCTTTCTTAATTTTCTGAGTTTAACATAAATAACTGCTCCCTTTAAAGTTTAAAGTTCAGCTGTTTTTATTGTGTTCTTGGTCAGTTATCAAACTCACTGTCCTCTGTTTCTTTATTGAAAATTTCAGAAAATATTCAAGGAAACCCTTCAGGCAGCTGTTGAAGTAGAAGAGAGACTTAAGGTGATTCAATCAGTATCTAGAATACTCACATGTTTAAAGTCTGTAATTTGTACAGATATACACAAAATTAAACAGCAGTATATGCAACACAGTGTAACATATGAATATAATCTGTGCTAAAGTATTTATTTTTCTCCATCAGGCAGAACAAAAGTACAGAATGGTAACTGGCTTAAATGAATTTGAGGAAAAACTGAGGCAACTTATTCCCAAAATGGAACAAGCAACAATATTATCAGCTAATTCTCCACAATTGCGTCAAATAGTTTACATTGGGACACACTTACTGAAGACTGCCAGGGATTACTTAAACAAGAAAGTGGCTTTGCTGCAAGATTAGAGAACTCAGAAACTGGAGCAAATAAGGAGCTTCAAAAAAATGTAAGACACAGAATAAACTGAATTGTCAGGTTCTGTGTCCACCTACATCTTTCTTCATCTATGTTATGCATATTCAGTTTTTGTGAAATGTTAGTGATTTTCTCTCCATTTATTGTTTTTTTTTCCAAATAACATCAAGGATATTTTTTTTTAATCAAATTGTGAAACTTCTTTAAATTAACGTTTGGCACAAAATTGGTTTTACCATACTTGACCAATAGTTCTTGTGTAATCACAATATTACATAGTATGCAGTTTAAATAAATACATTGTGTAACTGACTTGATGTGGACTCAATAATCCAGGTAAGGAAATCCCAGAAATTTGATTGACTTAATTTTGATTATATTATGTTTTTGATTATTTTTGGAAAACTTACAATAAAGATGCTACCAGAGGTGATGAGGATAAAAAACTGAATCCTAATGTGATCTGTTTATAGAGACTGTCCCATCTCCTTCTCAAATGTCATGAAGAGATGCTTCACTCCACAGTCTTTCTCTTTTAAAAGGTTACCCTAATGCCTGTATTTATACTGGGAATTCCTCAGGTCTTATAAATATAAGGAATGTATGTATACATTCAGGGCCATAAGATGACATAATTTTTGTACTTTAGCCTCTGTACTCCACCACAGCGGATTTTATATCAAATAATCAAGATGTGAGAGTGCAGATTTTCAGTTTAAATTCAAGAAGGTACAAGAATTTGATCATTTTCTGATGTGACACACCCCGCTCTTAGAAATTAATCCATACACAACAAAATATAACTTTCTGAATTTTTATTTTGCATTTAGACCGACTATCTTTGCTTTAATTCAGAGTCAAAGTTTTATTACAAATAAATAAAATGCCATGCTGATGACCTGTCCTACACTTGTATCATGCAAAGCTATGAAAGAGGGAAAATTATATAATTTATGCATCATTTATATCACCATACTAAAGGGTTAAAATGGGACCGCGTGCAGATGTCTGTAAGCTGTGGTCGCGCTACTTCATCATCTAGCTAGCATGTATTGTGGCAGGTCACTTCAAATACAATGTTTCTATGAGCTGAACAAATATCAGCTCAAGCAAAAGGTCCAGAATGATAAAGAAGTTTGAAGATAAAGAAAGATGAAAGAAAGAGTACAGGAGAGGAAGAAGAGAGGTTAGATTTAAAGCTAAGGACTGTTCAGTGACATCTGATAAACTGGAAATTTAAAGTTTACATATAATTTCCTCATTTTTAAATCTGATATTGTATCTGTACATAATGTTAGTTTTTACTTTACCATATAAAGCACCATGAAACAACTGTTTGTTATGATTTGATGCTATATAAATAAAATGGACTTGACCTTTTGAAAAACAACCCCACACTGTAATCCCCCTTTCACCAAACTTAACACTTGGCTCAATTTAGTCAGACAAGTGCCAAACCCAGACTTGTCAGACAAAGAAGTGTGATTCATCACTTCAGAGAGCACGTCTCGATTGCTTTTGCGTCCAGTGGCGGCATGCTTCACACCATTTCATCCAATATTTATGAATTCTGTCACATGATGAAAGGCTTGGATTTAGCTGCTTGGCCATGGAAACCCATTTCATTAAGCTCTCTACACACTGTTCTTGAGCTAATCTGAAGACCACATGAAATTTGAAGGATGTGCAGCAACTAACCTGTAGAAAGTTGGGAACCTCTGTGCACTGTGCTGAGGTACATAGTGCACTGACACAAAAACTTGTCAGACCTGGTTTTTTTTTTCTAGTTACCTTTGCTAAGTTAAGACTGGACAACATCTCTGTCTTTGTGCTCCAGGGTGTGATGTGCCAGATTTCACCCACTCTGGTCTACATGTCTGTGCCTCTGCTAAAATATATATATTTTTTTTATCCCCAGTTGGGATAAAAATGCATCCCCCCCTTGTTATTTTTAGCATTGCAACTTGATACAATCTACAGCACCAACAACAACCGAACCAGAAACTGCCATGCAACCTGTGACGGTAGAGATGACATTGTGTAGGGGGAGGTGATCAGTATGTTCTAACTTTAGATTAACCCACTAAGTACCACTGTTTTACAGTAAGAACTACCCTTAATCACTATCCTTGAATTCTTCCTCTTGTGTGTCAGCCACTTGCTGATCACTGATATCAGAATTCCCTTCCCTGAAATCTGCAGCTTCTTGTTTTAACGTGTTAAACTGCAGCTATGAACCCAGGCGACGGGCCGGGACTCGGGTGTGTGCCGCCCACGCCGCACTGCACCAAGCTTTGTATAGCTTGCTTTTGTTTTGTATATTCTACTTTCAAATGATCTACATAAAACAATCTCGATACTGAGAGTCAATCAATGCGTGTATGTGTGTGTATTCCTCACATTAGAGCTGGAACAGCGTTGGCTTGTGGTAAAATCAAAAGCTTGACACAACCAGTGTGCATAGACATCTTTTGTGTGCTAGGGCTTTATCAAGGCCAGAAAAAGTTAAAAGTAAGAGATAGTTAAAAAAAAAAAAAGATTTGATTAAAATTGGGAGCTGCTTTAAAGTACTAAATGCATCAGTTTACATTGACATGAAAGTCATCTGTATTAAACAAAAGTATAATTTATTAAAGATACAGTGTGTAAAATCCCGCTGCTTAATGTCAATAGATTGCAGTTAAATGAATTCTGTTTTCTTAAACCTCTCAATTCAAATATAATCCTAGTTTTGGGGGTCACTATTGCACAAGCATGCTAATTTTTAAAAAAATATACAGGTAAGTTTTTCCTTTTCTCAAACTCCATGTGCCAAGAGGATATCCACTTGTCTATTTGTTCAAGTGACAAGGTTAGCAATGAATTCAAATTTGCCACCACTTCACGCAAACAGCTACAAGGTCTCTTCTCCTCTGCCTTTGATGTACTGTATATATATATATATATATATATATCAGTGACGTGCGGTGAGGGTCGTGACTGGTGAGGCACTGACGTCATCATATCAGATTTACAAACATATAGCTTATTCACCATTTGATTGGCAACAGTTGTTTTGTTTAACATTAACATAGTCTGAAGCAAACCTTTTAGCTCCGGTGTTGGTCTTCCTTTAATTATTATCTTCTGCTTCGATTGAAAGTCCAGTTTAGAAAATTCTTTCAGTTGAGTTATGTAATCTTCCATGTTGAACATAAGGCCAAGCAACAGGAAAAACTAACTGGCCTTGCTAACTGTTTATGGTAGCTTGCCGCCGAGGAGTCGTAGAGTCCCTGGGATCACCAGCGCCCCCTACCATGAGGCACGAGAACTGCGTGCCTCACCTAGTGTCTCTTCGCAGCAGTTTCATGATCGCTCAACACAAGAATGCATTACACACACATACAGTTGTTAATGAAAAAAACAAAACAAAAACTGTGCATTATATACACCAGCTAAAATATGGAAATTTAGTTCATATAGTAAAAGTGTTAGAACATTTTAATAGCCACATGCAAAGGGAAAGTAATCCGGTCTCACTGCATAGCATGCCAGCACAGTTAGTAGTCATTGGCAATGACTATACTGAGCCGTACCACGGATTGCGCAATCCGTGGTGCGGCTCGCCGGGCTGGTGCCTCACCGTTCGTCTCTTAGTATTTGACCGGCAAATGCGAAAATTCAGCGATTTTGAAAAAACTAATCTAAAAATGGTGTAGTTAAATGGAAAAGAACTTTAAAATACAAATCACTGAATGAATATAACCATTTAATTTATTTTTTAATTTTATATTTCCACGATGACAGGTGAGGCCGTGCCTCACCTGCCTCCCCTGACTGCACGTCACTGATATATATATATATATATATATATATATATATATATATATATATATATATATATATATATATATATATTAGGGGTGGGACTCGATTAAAAAAATTAATCGAATTAATTACAAGCTTTGTAATTAATTAATCGAAATTAATCGCATTTTAATCGCATTTCAATATTTGACATGAGAAATATTAATTTAAGTTTAGTTGATGAATAAATCAATATACATAAGCTTAAACTTCAAGATTTTGTTTATTTTCCCACCAGTCTACTACACAGACCAACGAAGGGTGGAAGTGCTCCTGTGATAAGCAAACTCCTGAAATTAAAGTTAAGCATCATAACTGGATAGTTTTATTCAACATTAATGTCTTACTTAATATAGTTGGAAATTAATCATTCTCTCAGCTGTATTCCTTGATGTTGAAATGTGTTATGCTTGTTTTAACAGCTTATTTTGAATTAAAGACTTAAAATTAAACCACAAAAAGGAGAAAAAGTTCGTTCTCCGTTTAACCAGCTGCTTTTACACAGCTGTGCTTCGCACTCACGGTTGCTAGACGACATGAGCTACGCAGAGGTGACGCTGATATGAAGGCTAGCTGCTCACTTCCGGCCTGTGTGGGCTGCGAAAGACGTGGGCTGGGTCCTTCGCAGGATGCAGCCCCTAATTTGGACATTGTGCGTCGATATAATCTGTATGCCGGGAACTCGTGCACTGAGAAACGTTCCACGGTGCAAAGTGCGATTAAAATGCGTTAAAATTTTTAAAGCGTTAATTTCCCCGTAATTAATTAATCGAAATTAATGCGTTAAAGTCCCACCCCTAATATATATATATATACATATATAGGTTGGATTCAACCTCACAAAAAGACAAAGGAGGGGAAGGAATATCATTGGCCAGCGTGCCATTGTTGAAGTCCCTGGCCAGCGTGGAGGGAACATCACAAATGTGTGCAACCATTACCCACCACAGCGTCATCCATCACCATGCCACCCTTGGCCCCTACAACGCTGCCAATCTGATCACATTCCTGGACACCCTACTCAACACACCCATTCCACCAGCTCAGACAGACGGCCCAAAGCAGCTCAGGTACGTTGTCATTTGGGACAATGTAAGTTTCCACCGGGCTGCTCTGGTTCATGACTGGTTCACTGCCCACCCAAGCTTTTCAATTGTTTATCTCCCTCCATATTCTCCATTCCTCAATCCTATTGAGGAATTTTTTTCTGCCTGGAGGTGGAAAGTGTATGACCTAAATCCACAAATGCGTATACCCCTTCTCCAAGCTAAGAAAGATGCATGAGGAGATATAGCACTTGATGCTTTTCATGGCTGGATTCGCCACGCTAGACGATATTTCCCCTGCTGCTTGGCCAGAGAAACCATTGCTTGTGATGTGGATGAGGTGATGTGGCCAGTCCGAGACAGAAGAGAGGATGCAGCACATAGGTTTTTTTAAAAAATATTTTTTACTGTAACTGTATACAGTAAATTCTCCTGTTTTGTATGTAGACCACCATATGCGCACCTTTGTGTTGGTTGGGATGTACAGTGTGTACATTGTTTTTGTGGGGAAAATAAAATCTATTTGTTACCATGTATTTGTGTGTTCTGAGTATAAAAACAATATTCTAAGATATTTTACAACACACTCATGTCTGTACTGTCTGTAGTAAGTGTAACACTGAACATAAAAGGTCTAAGTCATTATGATGAATGGAGAAGAAGTGTTTTCCATTCATCATAGTGTTTTACATTGAGTGTTCAACTGGTTCTTATCAGTGTCTATTCATATGATGGTTTGTGTGTCATCTGAAAACAAAATACAATTTTAAGAAGCGAGAACATTGTTTTGAATGTAGAGTTTCATTTTGCAGGATAATTGTAGGGTTTTGTCCATCGGGTGCTTGATTTTTTGATTTGTGTGTAGAGTTCTGAGAGTAAGAGGCATGCTTTCAGAAAATGTGTGTAAACAATCGAGAAAAACTGTGACACTCTCCATAAAGCTATCTAGTGGACGAAAATCATCATCAGCTGATTCTTCTTCTATTTGACTGACTCATCAGCTCTGAAGTGAAGGCTCTGAAGGCTTTCCTCATCGTCAGCCTAACAGGATAAAAATTAAACAATTTATAACATTAAAAAAATTTATTTTACTAGGTTGAGAAATTATATTTTGTCATTATTGAGTCACTTTTCACAATTCTGTCATGCACCACTAAAGTTACTCCTAGACAACATATGTGAGAAACATTTACTGACCTTCAATGCTTCCATTTGTTGTTTTGTTTTCTGATAATTTTTTCTGAGTTGTTCCTGAAAATCCAAAGTGAACATTGATATGGTTACAGTTTGGGAGATACACACATGATAGAAGATCTAATGAAGTGCATAACTTAACAACCGCACAAAAAGGGCGAAAAATGTAACCAGAAACTTTGTTTGTGGTGAATCACACAGTCTGTTGACTTGCAAATGATTAGAATAAAGTTACTGAAGATTCAGCAAAAATGGGTTTACCAGTTGGTCCTTGTCTATCAGTGAACTGGAAAGGCAAACCAGACACAGCAGGATGAACATGAGGAACAGGTCTTTGATGGAGCTGGAAACAGTCACTCCTCTGCTTGTGGCTAAAGCTGCTGCTGCCATCACTGATCTGAGCAGATCTGTCTGTTGGAATTGTTGTATGTAACTTTATTCTGGTTGTTATGAATTATCATAGCTTCAGTTTTTATAAGTGGATCATTTGTTTTCTGTTATATTGTTGTCTCTTTTATCTTGATGAGGACACACACACACACACACACATACATGATTACATCATGTGAGCGAGTGAAATAAAACAGCTGCGAAGGAGGCCGTTCTTCGGAGATCTTTTCCTCTTTGTTCCAAGAGAGCTTAGAAGACGGTCCCCCTTGCAAGTAAAATAAGAGTTGCGTGCTTTGTTCCATGTTTTATAAAATGATCTGAACCCATCACTGTCACTAAGATGAAACTGTACAGTGTGAAACATGAAGAGTTAAATAGGAAGATTACAAAATGAAGATTTTTAAATTCTAGGTGGGTTATCAGTTTAAATAAAAAAGTACAACATCAAGGCTGTCTGAAGGATCACAAAGGAAATCCTAAAACTAGTGAAATTAGATACTTCATATATTTTGAAGTCTTAGAATAAACTTTTAGTTTCCAAAGTTGCCTGTGATGTGAAAAAAAGCTGACAAATGTACAAATGTTTTTCAAGTGGGACTAACTGATATTCCTGTAAAGTGCAGACAAATATCTGTGAAACAAAAGGGAAATCTGGATGAACAAATGTATTATATATATATATATATATATATATATATATATATATATATATATATATATATATATATATATATATATTAGGGGTGGGACTTTAACGCATTAATTTCGATTAATTAATTACGGGGAAATTAACGCGTTAAAAATTTTAACGCATTTTAATCGCACTTTGCACCGTGGAACGTTTCTCAGTGCACGAGTTCCCGGCATACAGATTATATCGACGCACAATGTCCAAATTAGGGGCCGCATCCTGCGAAGGACCCGGCCCACGTCTTTCGCAGCCCACGAACACCACAATGGCCGGAAGTGAGCAGCTAGCCTTCATATCAGCGTCACCTCTGCGTAGCTCATGTCGTCTAGCAACCGTGAGTGCGAAGCACAGCTGTGTAAAAGCAGCTGTTAAACGGAGAACGAACTTTTTCTCCTTTTTGTGGTTTAATTTTAAGTCTTTAATTCAAAATAAGCTGTTAAAACAAGCATAACACATTTCAACATCAAGGAATACAGCTGAGAGAATGATTCATTTCCAACTATAACAAGTGAGACATTAATGTTGAATAAAACTATCCAGTTATGATGCTTAACTTTAATTTCAGGAGTTTGCTTATCACAGGAGCACTTCCACCCTTCGTTGGTCTGTGTAGTAGACTGGTGGGAAAATAAACAAAATTTTGAAGTTTAAGCTTATGTATATTGATTCATTCATCAACTAAACTTAAATTAATATTTCTCATGTCAAATATTTAAATGCGATTAAAATGCGATTAATTTTGATTAATTAATTACAAAGCTTGTAATTAATTTGATTAATTTTTTTAATCGAGTCCCACCCCTAATATATATATATATATATATATATATATATATATATATATATATATATATATATATATATATATATATATATATATACATAAAATTCAGTCAGCCACCTCTATCTATATCAGTGATGATGAATTTGTGGAACTAGCTATATAAAGGAAAGTGAAAAGAATGATAAGATGATGGGTGTCCTAGCAGATGGTGTTTTGAAAAAGTTGTGCTTTTTTCTCATACTGGTCTTTTGGGGTATTCACGTTGTAGTACAGCTCATTAATATTATGGTAATAGTGTGTAAGGAGGTTGAAATAAGAAAATTATAAAATGCAAAATAGCATGTTATTACCAATTAATACCATGCTAATATCCAAGTAATTGTCTTGTCTCAACAGTGGCTAAAGCGGAGTAATATTACATTGAAATTTATGTAATTGGGATATAACAGGTCAGCAACTCAGGCATAACCAATTAGTATTAGTATAGTGATGTTTTGGTAACAATGTGACAAGATGCTGGCAATAAAATGGTAATATCTGTGCATTACAAGTTTTATGTACTGACTTGTGGTAGTAACCTAATAATAATAATGTATTGTTGGTTTAAATTTTAAAATATTAGGATACTATTACCATATTATGATGCTGGAATTAATCCTACCATTTGTCTGCAGGATTCTTCTTCATTTGAAGGTAATAATGTTAATATTATCTTTAACATTGTGGCTTATTAAACTTAAATGTGTTGTAGTTTCAGTGTAATGGTCTCATGGCCAACCATCCTCCAGAGATAGGAAGACTTGTTCTGACAGGATTTTTTAAAGCTGGAAGCATGTCCCAAGAACCTGACCAGACAAGGAATGCCATCCTGTCAGCCTGTAAAGACTGGCAGATGTTGGTGGACCTCAGGAAGAAGCCAGTCTTCCCAAGAGAGATTATAACAAGCAGTCTCCAGCTGGATGTTGTCCTATGGTCCAGAGCATAGAAAATGATCTTCCTCATTGAAACTGTTGAAGGCAGGCTAGGAGTAAGCAAGGGAGTGAAACAGAAACAAAGAAGAGAAACAAAGATTTCAGAGCTGGGACCTGTTAACTGGAAACTTAAACTGTCACGTAAAAAATGTTTTTGAAATTTAGTTAATGATAATAAGCTGCATAACAGCTTATTGCAAGATGCAATAAGCTGATGCAAGATGCTGTAAAACTGAAACCAAACAGATGGCTTTAAACAGGTGAAATGCAAGTAGATGAGATGAGGATCAGACCTAAGGTATGTGCCATATGCAAGTGCATACCAATCAGGGAGGTGTCAACAGGTGTGTATTAAAGCATTTCACAATGTGTTTTTCATGGCAACTAACTAGATAGATAGATAGATAGATAGATAGATAGATAGATAGATAGATAGATAGATAGATAGATAGATAGATAGATAGATAGATAGATAGATAGATAGATAGATAGATAGATAGATAGACATCAGTTTTACTTTGTAAGCTTTCATTTTATGTTTTATACTTTACTATTTTAACTTACAGAAAAATTGACTCAGAGCAGTGATGGCAGCAGCAGTCTGGGCAAGAAGCAGAGGAGTGGCAGCTTTCACAGCCACTAAAAACCTGTTCTGCACCTTCACACTACTGTGTCTGGTTTCCCTTTCAAGTTCACTGAAAGAGGACCAAATAGTAAATAGATTTTTTTTTTAACTCTCCCTTATTTTACACAGGTCAACAGTCATTGTGCATCAATACAAAGAAATCTGATGTTGAAATTGTACATTTTTTTAATAT
Organism: Archocentrus centrarchus; assembly: GCF_007364275.1. NCBI lineage: Eukaryota > Metazoa > Chordata > Actinopteri > Cichliformes > Cichlidae > Archocentrus > Archocentrus centrarchus. Next base: position 4,046,794 of record NW_022060145.1, read on the forward strand.
ATAGGTGTTATGTTATGCACAATATTGCAACTTCTGTCATGTATATTTCCTAAATCGTAACCACATGTCAATACTCATTGTGGATTTGTAGGATGTGCTTAAGGAAAATGTGCAAAAGCAAATGGACAAATGGAAGGTCAGTAAGTGAGTGCCCTTTATGAAGATTGGGACATGTCACTTTCTGTACCACATCTAACATATTATAATAAAACAACATACCAAACAAAGTTTTTTGCTCTGTCGTGAAAAAGTTGTATTTGTCCCCATCAGGCTGAATACAAAAACATCCTTTCAGAGGCTTTAAATGAACTCAATAGCCAATCCATGGCTGTTAAAGCAGCACCTAATGCCCTGGTTCCAGTGGATACAGTTGTGGACAATTTCAGGATGAAAAGCATGATTGACAAAGACAGGAAGGATGAGGAGCTGCATGTTGAATTATAACTTCCTATACAGCCTGCAACATGTATTTTATTGCTAATTTTTTTTTTTTTTTGGTGTGCTGCTTCTGTTTTAATTTTCACATTTTCACTGCCTTTGAAATCACAATTTGACATAAAATAGGACGATACTGTGACTGTTACTTCCTCTTCACTAGTGTGTGAATTGTGTTGCTATACTGACAATATTCAGTGAATGCACAGATGCACTTTATGTAATGAAATGTTAACTGTCAAATAAGTGATGAATGAGATCATAGAAACTGAGACAAATTATCAATTTCATCTTTTTTAACATTAAGAAATTGTATGTATGATTACAAAATTGCGCCTTTGGTCTTAATAAATGTTGAAAGTCTGATGAAATTGTTTGATACCTCTTAAAATCTGAAAGAGTCTGATTCTCAATCTAAGTTAGCTGATCTGATTTTTCACTGCCACTGCCACATTCAAATGCATTATTTTCAGTTTTATGTATGCAATAGCAAAACCCCAAAAGAAGCACTATGTATCTAATACAAGTGGTTCAGATTCATGCAATGCTTTACTTTCAACAGTTTAATAGTTTCACCCACAGGTGTCATGGTCCAAGGTCTGTAACCTAGTGTTTTAAAGGGTTTTCTGTATTAGTTAGTTTTATAGTTCATATTGTTCCTTTTTTGTTTTCTTTAGTTCCCAGTGGATTTTGGTCTTAGTTCTCCCTGTGTTCTGTCCCGTAATGCTCCCCCTCTGTGTGGAGTTTCCTGTGCCTGGTTTCCTCTGTGTCTCTTTCTCCCCGTGTTGTGTCTAATCTGTGTTCTCTGTGTGGTGTCTCTGTTTCCTTGTTGTCACACTTCCTGTTTTATTTTGACACTCTCGTGTTCCATGTAGCTGTGTCCAAATTCAGGGGCTGCATTCTTCGAAGGACACGGTCTAGCCTTCATGTCTGTGTCGCCTGCCCTTACCTCCCTGTAGCCCCTGTCACCTAACAACTGTGACAGTACAGCACAGATGTGGAAAAGACGCTGTTAAAATGGAAGATGAGGGAGGGAAACAGAGGAAATGTATTGGAAGTTTTAGGGTGGAGAAGATGAAGAAAAAGTGAAGAGAGGAGGGAGAAAGAGGAAACTGATGCCAAGTAATGAAGTTAATCATCATCCCCCTGAACTCCTCTTCCACAGGCACAGCTGACCCAGTTCCAAATGCGGCTCGTCTTTCCCTTTTTTTCTGTCTTTTTTGCCTTTTTACCTATTTTTCTCTCCACCACGGCCTCCACCCTTGGCCACCACACACATTGCACCTGACCCTACAATGCCTCCTGCAGGTGGTGGGCCTATAGGAAGGTGGGTCAATGTCTTCTCTTCGGGCTGCACCCGGCCAGGTACTATGGGCTAATTCAGGGCCAAGGGCCTGCTCCAAGGTGGGGCCTCGGTAACCCTATCCCAGGTACGGTAAACAGTTCCCTTGGTGACTCCTCCACAGGGGTCTTTGGAATCACTTTTTGTACAGCCACTCACCCATGATCAATTTGCTATGGGAGACCGTACCAGGGGGACAAGCCCCCTGGACAACATAGCTCCTGGGATCACTGGGACACACAAGCCCCTCAACCACAATAAAGCAGCGATTAATGGAGGAGATTTTCTGTTATTGGTTTGTTAAATACATATAATTAAAAAGTCAAATGTATGGTGTCCAGCTGGATGAACATGTTTGTAACTCTGTGAAAAATATGTTACTTTCAATTATATTTTTTTTCATGCCTAAAGAGGAATAAAAACACTTAGGAAAAAAAAAAAACTTGACTGAGGTTCTCATAATTCATTCAATTCATGAAAGGGTTAATTATCAGTTTAATTGTATCATCAATTATTCAGGTTGAACAGTGAGAGCAGAACAGTAAAAATCATGTCACAGCAACAAAATCTCAGAGAGATACACATGTTACAGTAGGTTGTTATTTTAGGGGTCCCCATGTTCCTTTTGGCCAAAAATTCAAATTTAGTGAAAACCAGTTTCCAAAAAAAATCACTAGGAGTTGCAGGTTCCAGTGCAGGTTGTTTATTAGACATCTTGGATACACAAAATACAGACAGTAACAGACTTAAGACTAGACACACACACAGACACACACAGACAGAAGAAAGAAGAAGAGTGACGAGAAGAGAGAAACAAAGAGACAGAGAAAGATGCAGAGACGGGAAGAGAAGAAGAAGAGGACAGGAAAGGGAAGAGCAAAAAGTAAGAGAGACAAAGAGCGGGCACATCATTTATATCTTTACAGATTGTAATGCCCACTTGCCTTTGACCCCTCCTAATTTACATAAAATCTCAACCCCCTGAAACTTGAACCCCAACCAGTGTACTAAAGAAACATGTCACCAAGGTGCCCAATGGTTTACAACAGCTCTGGATAATGATGGATCTTCTTCCAATTAAAACCTCTGCTATGAAAACACCTCTTAGACACTCTGCATATAGCTAGAATTTATCCACTCACTAATTCATGTTACACAAACACAGGTGGGTCTGCAGAACTCAATTTCCAGGGGGCACACTTGTCATAAAGTTACCTAAAATACAACATGAGGTGACAAAGTCATGTGAACCAGAGGTGTTCCTGAATACCACCAAGGCTTTAAACATATATGAGTAAGAGACATAACAGGCCTCAGCTTTATCCCACTAATCTAAGCATACAGTGTGCATTAATCCAGTGTGTGTGACTAATATAATTACTAATATATGATGCAAAAATTGTAACAGTAAAAACCTTTTTTTTTTTACAAGCTGAGCAGTGATTTCTGTATATAACACTTCCACTACAAACATCAATTTTAATTTTGCTTTATTCAAGGTTTCCAGTGTTAGACACAAAAATGGATGAGCCCCAACATATTCTGCTGGTAAACATTTAAATGTTTTATTATATGTCACAGGTTTGGTATTGACATTGGAAGGTACATGGACACAGTGCCAACCCCAGTGGCGCCTCCTTCAGGTGAACATTATTTTGTTGCTTTTTTGCAACAATTTGTGATCATTTGTGTTCCACCAATAGTATCTGTCAACTCAGTCAAGTTCATGACTGCAGTAATTCAAAAATATTAATAATTTGCAATAAATTTGAAAATCTTGCATGTGATGATACACTAGTGTTTTGAAAACAACCAGTGTTGAAAATGGCCTAAGTTTATGCCTGTGTGTCACTTTAGGACAGGGGTGTCCAAACTTCTGGCCCCGCCCACTTCCGGTCCGCGAATTGATGTCAAAAATAACATATAATTTGGCCCTTTAAGTTACTTTTTTGACATTTCGCCTTCCCCTCCAGTTAAGAGGGTTAAGCAATGATTTGTAAATCTCATGAACACATTTTATTCACAATAAGACACACAAAACATATCAAATGTGCCATTTGAACAAAAATATTGGTACATTTTGAATTTGATTTCAGCAACACATCCAAAAAAAAAAAAAAAGTGAGTGGGTGGGTGAGTGAATGTGTATGTATGGCATATCTGTGTGTGGGTAAGTATGTATGGGCATGTATGAGTATCTGTGTATAAATGTGTACACGGGTGTCTGGGTGTGTTTGTATGTATGGCTGGACCTGGGTCTGGGCCTTGTGCCTTGCCTCCTGGCCACTCCTTGCTGGTTGCCTCCTCCCCCCTACCCCCCTGGGATGGGGGTGCCTCGGGGTTCCTGGGTGGGGCTGGGTGTTCTGGCGTGGGTACTGGCCTGCCCCCCTTGGGGGTGCGGTGCGGGGCTGCGTTGGCTTCTTCGGCGTGGGGGGGGGCTCTGTGGAGGGTCGGGCGGTCCTTGGGTGCCGTGGGCCCGGGAGCCCTGCCGCCGGCCAGTGCAGGGGGCTGGCCGCTGGGGGGGGGCTGGCTTCTCATCGCCTTGGGTTCCCTGGAGCCCTCGCTCCTCGACTGGGGGGGCTCCGTCTGAGACCACCCTCTCCCGTCTGCTGGGGTAGGTGTGCGGTTGTCTTTGGACTGAGTGGCCGGGGGTCTTCCTGGCTCTTGGTGGGCTGCTGGTGGCCTGGGGTTCCGGGGGCTTTCCGTACCTGCCTCTGGCTTCTGATGGGTGGAGCTGCAGCGTTTTGCCCTCATTGGTAAGTACGTTCCATGACACAGACACAAACATGACACAGAAACAAACGCCCACTCAATCACAACTCAACAAAATTGTTGGTGTGCGTAACATGCTTTGTTAGTTTTGTTTTTCACACACAAATTTATTTTTGCAAGTACTGATAGTATTTTTTTATATGTTAAAGTGATGAAGTATCTGATTAATAGACTTGTGCTCTTTCCCCTTTTTTTTTTTTTTTTTTTTTTTGCTCCCTTTCTCTCTCCCTTTTCTTCTCTTTATTTTCCTCTTCTTCAGCCTGTCAGCTCTGGCTGTTACATAGTATGTGGAAAAATAACTCAGATAAATAAAATAAAGGGTTAAAACATCAACAAGAAGAGCCTATTGAGAACCTATAGAGCTCATCTTGAAATAGCAAATATGTTTGGCACAACAACGCATTCAGATCACAGTTCTGCTTGCAAGATCTACCAGACATGACAGGCTAAAAAAAAAAAAAAAAAAAAAAGTTGTGACAGGGCTGCAGGCAGGCCAGTTCAGCATCTGGGCTCTCCCACTACGAACCCATGTTGTAATAGATGCAGTATGTGGTTAAGCATTGTCCTTATGAAATATACAAGGCCTTCCATGAAACAGTCATTGTCTGGATGGGAGCATATGTTGCTCTAAAACCTGTATACACCTTTCAACTCGTTGCTGCCTTTCCAGATGTGGAAGCTGCTACTTCCATAGGGACTGATGCACCTTCCAAACCTTCTATTTTTGCCTCCAGATTAGATGGGAAAGCTCCTCTGCCTGGCACACCTGAAAGCCAAAACAAAAACAAGATGTTTTTTGCTACAAACGTTAGTGAAACTCAAGAATTTAGAGGCAAATTCCATAGAGATGCAACTCGATCAGGCCTAAATTTAACATTACAAAGAGAAAAGTTCCTTACCACCCAATTTCTGAAATTACGCATGTCTTCATCAGTCATCATCAGTGAAAACTCATCTGACCTGGAGACTAAGAGGACGATACAGTCTGAAAGCAAAGCACTTGGGACCTCACACACCTCTAACCATAATGTAAATTTGCAGACAAAGATCAAAGTCTACAACACAGCTGTACTGTAGTCACTATTGCACTAAAAAGATACAGTGACACTGTACAGTCAACATTTCAAGACAGGTACACAGCTGCGGCACTTGTGCGTAACACAGCACATAAGACGACAAGACCACAGATGTGCAGGCGCTGGAGCGACCAGGTCCAGTTAGTCAGGGTGTCCACATCACAGCAGCTCAAGTAGCGTGCACGAGCCAGCCCCTTGAAAAGAATGACAGAAGAAAGGCTGCCTACAACCATCTTCAAAGGAGAACTGCCTTTTGCTAAAACATGAAAATGGAAAGCACATCACTCCCAGTCACACAGTGCAACAGATGTGGAAAGCCATGCCACTCCAGGGACAGCCAAATTTAAATGTACATTTGAATCACTGTTTACATCAAAAGGACAGACTGCCAATCATGATAATAGTTAAATTATAGGACGCTGTATAATACTAGAGAGACACCATCAACCGGAACCAAATTCCTTGTGTGTGTAAACATACTTGGCCAAAATAAACCTGATTCTGATTCTGATTCTGATAATCAATTATTTTGTCCTTACTATTTGCCTTCTTCCAAAATATGTAAATCATCAGTAACACTCAGTTCAGTAAAGGACAGGCTTCTATTATATACAGATATATGCACGCACATGTGAAAGTAGGCCTACTGACAGGAAGTTTATTAATGTTTCCAATTGCAGGAATTGCTGCAGAGGAAGAGAATGATGTCTTCTGAAAATGTACATTGTATATAGTGTTATTATTAGTAGTATTAAGGTTAATATTGTTTGTTGATTTTATATATATTTATATTCTTTTCTTAGTGTGAATTATTATATTTTTACTTATATTTATAATAACTGCGGCTGCTGTTACACCCAAATTTCCCCTCTGTGGGACAATAAAGGCTGTTTCTTCTTCTTCTTCTTCTTAAAATCATGGCGGTTAACATTGAATATAGTAAAATACTGACCTCCGGTGTTCATGGTAAAGAATGCATTTCTTCTGAAAATGAAGGCGGGACAAAAATCACTGGTGATGAGACTGAAACTAATAAAAAGTAATAGAGCACTTAAAAAGTATACATGCTTAAAAACAAGACAGCAATTTTTTTCCTTTTTTTTTTTTTTTTGGTAATTATTTTTATTTTTAGGTTTTCAAAAACAACCAAACTAAAATGACTGCAAAGATGTCACAGTACACTGCTTGGATTATTAAGTTAAGAGGAGGACCAAGATGGAGAGGGCAGAAAAGGCAAGCTTTTAATAACTTTTAATAACTAAAACACAAAGTCCAAAAGATAAAGTTCAGAAACCCAAACAAAACAACCAAACAAAGGTGGATGCAAGGATGCAGGGAGTAAAATCCTAAACAGACAATGCAACCAGTAGCATTAAAAATGTCATTTTACATGGATTTATTCATTAAATAATAAAGAAGCTTTCACCACAAAAATGGTGGGTACAAAATTGTATAATATTTATTACTCCATCCATCCTGGTTCTACTCTACTTGTGCACTCAAAGCATAACAGGAGCAATAAAACCACCAGATTATGCACGACAATGATTCATAACACACTAAGCGAAAGTTTTGAACCTAAATTGATGACACTTTGTGGAACTATTCCTCAGGGGGCCAAGAACATATGATTTCATTTTCAAGGCCAAAGGTCACCATCATCATTGGAGAAATTTTAAAATCCATATCTCTATTATTTTATCTATCATGATGAAATTTAGCACTCAGGTATAAACAATTACAGCTGATAATTTGCTGTCTTTTTCTATTTTTAATTAAAATACTCATGTTGGGTGGTGTGTTGGGGTTTATTTTTTACCCAATGAATAAAATGACAAAAGTCTTAAAGTAAACTTCAGTAATTTAATTGATAAATAGCAGCTGAGCCAAATAATAGACAATTAAATAATATATTAGACAGAGAGCGACAGATAGATAGTGCCGGACCAACTTCACGACCTTTGGGCGATATGTTTATGTTATTTATGACCTTCTCAGTCTCAGAGAAGAATATGTTTATCTTATCCTCAAAGCTTTTGCAAAACATGTGAATCTGTGTCTAAGGACCCTGTTCCTAAGGAGAATAAAACTGCCAAATCATGATAAGGAAGGTGTGTTTCTTTTATTGCTGATTGGAGAAGCTTGTGCCATGATCCCAGAACCAACCACTAGATGAACCAATCTGAGAAGGTCAAGTCTAAACCACGGCTCTCTCCAGCTGTTTTTGAATTGATAGTGTGACCCACACAAATATGTGCTCACATTTGTGAGTTAAGTTTGATTATATGTATATAATCTTGTATGTTTCACACTGTTTGTGTACAAGTAACATTAGAGTTAATAAGTCTCCCAAGCGCTGTGCTGCAAGTGACTGTGTGTCGCTATGGACAGTAGAGGGCAGCAGAATGCCCAACACAGGAATGAGTTGAATTAGCTGTCGTAACTGATCACTTACAGAGCTCTGCATGGTCAAATGCCTGCATACATTAATGAGCTCTTACACCCATACATAACGCACAGACCGCTGATGTCTTCTGACCAAAATCTGTTGGTGTTTCCACGCTCTAGACTAAAAACTAAGGAAGACTGTGCTTTCGAGGTTGCAGCTCCTAAACTGTGGAATCATCACACCTGAGATCTGTGGACTCTATTGAATCTTTTAAAAAACAGCTCAATACTCATTTGTACAGACTTGCTTTTAACTAGTGCTTTCTGTTTGTTTGACTGTGTATCACTGTTTTCTTTTAATTGTTGAGAAGCACTTTGTGATTTTATCTAGAAAGGTGCAATATTAATGAATTTTACTTACTTACTTAAAATGTCCTACTACTGTCCCGAAAGGAATGAAATAAACCAGCGGACAACTTACAACACAAGGTAACTATTTGAACTATTTTGCATATGTGCCAAAGGACACAAAGGAATTTAACATAGGGCTCAATATGACTGTCTTATATAAAGGTTCAAGTATAAAGACAAAGTTAAATAGAAACTTTAATAGGAAAACACAACAAATAACTAAAATATTCATAAGGGAAACACTCTCCATGGACCCTCAATAAAAAACTGTCCATGTCCTGTCATTAAAAGCTTCGATCTCACAGGCTGGCACCTGTTGATCTTTGCTGGGAACTCTCCTGCTGTGATCGGCCGAAGAAGCACTTTGGGAAAAATCCTGGGCACACGATGTTACCGCTGGGCCAACGTGTGCTCCTGGGAGATGAACAGAAGGAGTTTATTTTACCAACTTATGGCAGACTCCAAAATGTCAGAGCAAACGAGCAACACCCAGAACAGGTCTGACCAAACGGACCTAAGGGATCTGTCATCTGTTACACCAGCAGATGGAGTAACAGAAGACAAACCTTTTACCAGGCTGAATGTTGAGTTCCAAAATGTAATAAACTGAGGCCTGTAGAGTCTGAGATGGAGCTCTTGAGTTTTGGCAGTTTCTTGGAGCATTGCACAATCTGAGGTGGGAGTGAATTTGCTGGGACGTCCACTCTGGGAAGACTGTGGCATTATGTTAACACACCTGAATGCTACAGACCAGCAAACTGCAGAAGGTGATCACATTAACTGATGATCAATTCATCAGCATATTTGATTAGCAGCGCCTGACTGCTCATCGCCCTCTTAATCCCTATGCACAGTGTAAACTATGATGTAATTTTACTAATGAAATGACTCAATAATGCACAGCTAGATTAAAAGTGGCCACCTTCCCCTGCACAAGATTGCAGAGCAAAGCAAACTGGCAGCGCATGAAAAATGTTTTCGGATTTTTTGAAGAGGTCTGTGAAGAGTCTGATGTTCAGACTTACTGCCTGCTTTGCTAGTACATCAGTGTTTTGTGTGAGAGTTTGCAGAACACACTATCCATCATTATAGTAAAGAGAGGAAACAGTTATACACTCAACCCACCCACTCAATAAATAAATAGAAAACAAATATTAAGATTTTGGGTGAATGTTTTGTGTCCGTTCTTATAATTTGGATTCTTGTTTTTTTTCTTTTCTAAAACAACTTTTTCTCCTTTTGTTTATTTAGTTTTACTTATTTTTTAATTTTATAGATGGATGGATGGATGGATGGATGGATGGATGGATGGATGGATGGATGGATGGATGGATAGATAGATAGATAGATAGATAGATAGATAGATAGATAGATAGATAGATAGATAGATAGATAGATAGATAGATAGATAGATAGATAGATAGATAGATAGATAGATAGATAGATAGATAGATAGATAGATGATATTAAATAGAGATTCTTTAGGTTTAAATGATTCACTTCGCAAAGCAACGTCGGCGTGTGAACACATATTTTTGAGAGCTACATCAGAAAGCAGTTTTTTAAGTAACTTTTTGCAGTACAGGACAGACACATCTCTGAACTATGTTGGTAAGTACTTACACAGGCAGTTTTAAGGTCATTTAGGTTAAATCTTGTCCTGTTTGCCTTCAACTTGAACACAAAGTATAGAAAGTTCAGTTTGAATTTTTGACATGTGTGATAGAGCAGCAAATGAAGTCTCATTTGCATCATTTTAAGAAATTAAAATAAGAAAATAATGAATATATTTGAATAATATCAAACAAAAAGTGCAGTATTATCAGAAAAATGTACGTGCAGCAGCAGCTTATGTTGCACAGTACACTGTTGGTACAACTCAATCAACTTTTGGGATGATTTCATCTCTAATGATCATATTGTATTAGTTTGTCACAGGAATGCCTGTAAAACTTTAATCTGCAGAGTAACTTGTTACTCAGCTGTTAAATAAATAAACAATATTTCCCTCTGCAGTATAGCTCACTTCAAGTACCAAATCATAGATGTCAGTATTTGTATTAATGTTGTAGCTGGTTGAGCTGAAGCTGAACTCAAAAGAAAGGAAATTTGTTGAATCAAAGTATAAATACTCATGTACCTTGTTAGTATTTTTACATTAATAAAGATTATATATAATAAAAGAGGGGTGAACACTGAACAAAGGAAAGTGAATATAAATATATGTGAAGACTTTGTCATTCTTTTGTTTGGACAAACAGCACATGGAGCCCCCCTGTGTCACCGAGATGGATCTAACGGAAGATATAAGGCAAGAACTTGAGCGTGCCATTGAGGGGTTGGAGTGGGCAGAGCTCAATTCCATGCTCGAGGGTGCCGTAGGTGACCTGTTGAATCCAACAGCAACTCCTCCACCTCCACCTTGTTTCCTTGCTGAGCCACCCGCCTCCCCTCAGCCAGCAGCAGACAGTCCTCCTGCATTTGTGCAGCACGCTGCCCAAATGACTGCTCCCCCCACCATAGAGCCAGCTCAGCTCTATAGTCAGCCAGGGACAGGTGAGACATGCACAGGTAGTGACAGGTGTCATTAGACTTTTACTGATAAAGATACTTAAAACTGTTGGATGCTTCAGACCAAATGAAAGAAAAAAGTCTGCTGTCACCTTCCTTGTATTTGACCCGTGTATAACTGTGCTGTGTCGCTTTGCTGATCAGCAAGTTTAATTACTGCCAATGAGCCAAAATTCAAAAGTGATAATTCAGGAGAACAACGTGAAGCTGTCGAGAACAATAGAAACTATGGATGAATGCAGTTTTATGCAGATCTTCTCCTCCCACTGATCACTTTACTCTGTGTTGTTCATGCAATCCTCTCTGAATCTGGTGAGGATTAGATTACCAAGGGTTCAGTCTCTCTACGCATACTCTATGTTTCTGTGCTGCTCATCATGTGCTCTTTGAAATGCTGCACTAAATGTCAGTATTATGGATTTTGAACTTTTTCCATCCCTCCACAGAACCTGCTGCATCAGTGGCCTGTCCACACCATCCCCACATCAGCCACTGCTCCTCCTGCTGCTCCTGCAAACCCAGTAAGCTCCTGTTCTCACACATGTTACTGACCTCTGTGAGCCTCAGCAGAAACATTCAGGCACATTATGATTATTCACCTTCCAGTCCTCCAGATGTGTTTTCATTTCACAGACGTCATGTGTTCACTTTCAGTGTTTGCGTCTCAAAGAGAGGGTAAATTCTGCCATCTGGTGGATAGATGATACTATTGCATCTTGTGTGATCACCTGTTCTGTGGTTTTTGTCTTTCTAGTGTAACAACATACTCCACATTCCCGACAGCATGCTGCAGTACTTGCGTCCTGTCGGAGTACTGTAAGTAAAACACACAAACACACAAGTGAACACAGCTGCTGAACATCTGTATCTTCATAAACTCTCTTATCTCATATCTGTCTCTCTGTATCGTTGTAGGAACGGCGTGGTTGTGTGTGACTTCGCCTCAGCTGCTGCTCCACTCAACGCACCCACTCCAAAGTAAGTTTGCTCTGCTGCTTTCAGACCCTTTTTTGAGTGGGACTGGCTCATGATCTGCAGCTATCTATCATTTATCTGCAGATGCCTGCATTAATTATTGCAATGAGCCTCCTTTAATGGAGCTTTGATTCAGCTATACAGCTTTACTCATGTTTTTAAAATACTTTGCTCACAGTTGTACACAGTGGCAACACGTACTCTTACTCTGTGTTTTATTCCTGTAGAAAGAGGAAGCGTCAGGATGAGCAGGAAGGGGAGTATGTTAAGAAACCTCCAAACGCCTTCATGCTTTTCCTAAAAGAGCAGAGACCAAAGCTGAAGGCGGAAATGAAAATGAGTGGGAGCGCAGCAGTGAATGCGGTCGTGGGAGAGAGGGTAAGTGTGTAACTCTGCATAGATTTATGCATCTGTTAATGTTTTATACTCGTGTTTGTGTTCCAGCTGTCCTGTAGTTATGCAGAGTGGATGCTGACAGTGTGTTCTTCTGTCCACAGTGGAAGTCGCTGTCTAAAGAACAGCAGGCCACCTACTATGAGCAGGCTGAGCAGCAGAGAAGGCTCCATGCTCAAAAGCACCCAGAGTGGTCCAGCAAGGACAACTACGTATGTCCAAAGTTAAAACATATCAGTCATACATGTCCACATCACTGCACTGAAGCTGATGAAACACTGTCACTGCACAACTTGTATCAGCTCATGAAAAGCCTGATGTGTTTGTTTTTAGGGAAAAAAGAGGAAGAGAATCCGCAGGTCCACCTGCAGCTCAGCAGATTTCTGGGAATCACAGGGATTTTTTTTCATGTGAAATGTGATGAAAACCAGACACAAATGGAATCTTACTGGATCAGATACTGGATCAAATATATTTGTGACATATTTTTACGCCTCACTTGTTTAGTAGTTTGAGTGACTCTGAACATTCAAATTAAAACAAGAGATGCCTGCTCACTCGGACCCTCAGGTGAAGGTCAGGGTTGTTACAGATGTTCACGACACTGTCAATTTTAGTACCATCACAAAACAAGTGTCCTCCAAAACAACACAAATGACGTAAAGAACTGACCTCGCTCTGACTTTCATATCAAATTTATTCAATATTTCCATCAACTGTTGCTCACTGCAGGTTTAAGGATCAACATCTTGTCTTGAAGGTGTTTGTAAAAGTCTCAGGAGACTCACTGCATTTTTGTTTGTGTTGCAGAATCTACAGAACACAAGATTAGCCTGGCTTCTCCTGTGTATTCACTGTCATCCCCAGAAAAGCCTGCAGAAACGACCTATATGTAACTCCATCACTGTCTACCCTCCCACCTCCTCATGAGTCCTCCCAATCTTCCTGCGTCCATCTCCTCCTTTATCCTCCTCCTCCCTAAGTTTCCTCCGTCCACCTTTTTGCTTTCTCTGTCTTCCTTGGCTCTACCTTCTTCCACTTCTCTTTCTCATCCTCTGTACATATTATGTTCTTATTGTATGAACAATAAAAATTATTATCTTTCATTGAACAATTTAAATTGCCAATTTATTCTTTTGACTCTCTGTTCTTTAGTCTTGTTGCTAAAGCTCAACAGGGTTAGCTTAGCCTATAAGAATTGCTGATATTTATGACAGCCGAGAACGGAGGGATATTCTTAGAGATGAGGTTTTTGCAGGTCACTACTAGCAAGAAATACATTTCCCACAATCCTTAGCAAAACAGTTACAGATTGCTGAAACAGTACAGCGCACACTGTTCATACTGAATATTATGTAAAAAAGTCTCATCTTTGTGCCCTGGTTTGCTTCAGAAGCAATAACTAAGATAACTAACTGGATTTTATTGATCAAATGTTAAATCAATTACTCTTAAATTTCTGATAAAGGCCTTTGCTAAAGGTATAACCTTGGATATCATGTAACCCTAACCTGCTATCATAACGTGTTTTTCTTCTTTTCTTTTAATAATATTAAACACATTTTTTTTCTTCTGCCTTGGCAATTGTGTGAGAACAATAATATAAGTAACACATTAGAAAATCAACATTTTTCAAATTTATATAATTGGCATTGAACATACTACACTGAGGGACCTGTATGTGAAAGACAGAATGTTTGATTGTTAATGACTTTAGATAGCATGAGTGGACATGAATCTTTTTTTAAATAAAATTCCTCACAGGTTTAGACAGTCAGCTAGAATTTGGCTTCATCCCTGTTTAGCATCATACGTAAAGCATAAGAGGCAAACATGTGTGTAGTGGTGATCCAACCACCAAAAGGCCATTCGAGGGAATCTGAAGCCATTTCCATTTCCAAAAAAACTGAGGTCTGCAGCGTCCAACACTTTATTTTTTATCTAAAGCTTAAAAACATCGATAAAAACTTGAGTGCATGATGAAGAGATAAAAAATTAGCTCTAAAAAGACTCAAAAACATGGTATAACCCTAAGAACCAACAACCACAATGTTGAAAAACTGTGTGGCTTCCTCCTGGCTCTAATTCTCTACACCTGCGTCCGTAAAGCCTTCCTTAAATAAGGTGAACAACTAACCTAAAGCCTGCGCCCAAGTGAAATGACTCCATAAACTTTGAGACCACAGGACAATATAAAACACATCCAAATTGGTGACAACATTGCCTTTGCTTTTCAGAACCAAACAAAAAGAGACAAACCAAAAACACACAAGACTTATTACATGTTATTTTTATTTGTCATGACACACACAGCACTATGTTTTTAACACATCACAAGCATGGACAGTAACAGACACCACTTTGTGACATCAAACACATAATTGCCTTGACAATATAGACCAATAGGTTTACAAGTGTTGATACATACAGGCTGAGTTTTTTTACCTTTCAACACAGTGAAGGATTTTGTCCTGCGTACCTGCAACGTTTGTGTGCAGACAGAAAAGATTAATGGACCTTAACAGCACCTGTGGGCTAATAAGCTAGCTAACAAATAGCAGGACCAAAAACAAAGTTTTGCTGAAGGCAGACAGACTCCAGTGTGGAGTACTGAGAAGACAGGCTTGTCGTGCAAAATACAGGTTTTCACTACATATGTATAATATGTACTGTGATGGTCAACCATCAAATGAAAAGTTACAAAAGGAAAAAAGAGCCAGTAGTACTGTAGCTGCGCCTTAGGATGAAAAGCAACTTTCCAAAATCCAGACTACATCTCTTCCTCAGACAGGTCGGGACTGCTGCTGTCCTGATCAGCTTTGTCTTCAGCGTCCTCCACATCGTCTTCTTCCAGCACGAAAAATGAAAAGTCAGTATCTACTTGGGCACAGGTGCTGCAGACTGACATTAGTTCCTGCTGCAGAATGTGTTGCTTTTGTGACAGACAGCAGAGCAGTCCCCCGTAACCTTCTTCTGTAAGGTTACAGTCCCCCGTAACCTTCCACTGTAAGGTCTGTGGGTGACGCCAACAAGAATGAACAAAGACCTGGGAGCCTATCCCAGCTGTCATAGGGCGAGAGGCAGGAAACACCCTGAACAGGTCGCCAGCCTGTCGTAAGGCCAACACGGATAGACAGACAACCATTCACACTTACACTCACACCTATGGGCAATTTAGAGTGACCAATTAACCTAACCCCAGTCTGCCTATTAAATAAACAATAAAATGATGAATAAAAAAATGCAAATTGAAATAAATGTTTCACCCTATTACACCTATTACTTTGTCAAAACCCATTTAAACCAACCTGATCATGTACTTTGTTGTCAGAGCTGCTCTTGAGAGGAAGCTATTGACCTGTTCAACTTCCTCACCAACAGTATTTCCTGCACCATCCTGGCTTCTGCCACCCCACCTCACCTGTTTCAGCATCAGAAATATATTTATGTTGTGAATCCTCACATAACTTTGGTGTCCTGATCAAATCTTAAATAATCACAGGTACTGTTAATTATTATTTCTACTGTTAATGGGAAGTCATCACAGCTACGACAGCTGAAGCCTGAAACTGTTCAGTGACTATGTCCATGTCTTATTACAGCTTTATTCGATATTAAAATTACTGACTCAAATAATGTGTTTTTGTATATTATGCAGTTTTTCTTTTCTTTTTTTAAACAGGTTATTCAAATGCATTTAAAGAACATAAATTATAAGATCAATGTTCCCAGTAGAAGACACTGTGTTTCACAAAAACATCTTCTAGGATATTTCACTTGCATATTATACCTCACATTTGCCAGTGTGAGCTTTTGCATGCATCACAGATAGCAGAGCCTTCATTGCTGTAAGTGGCTGGAGCTCAGACAACTTTTCTGTCCTTCTCTAAATATGGCTTTCACACCTAACGGTGATGGGAATTCTGGGAATTCTGTATAGTTAATCTGAAGAAGCAGACTAGAAGAATGTGTAGATCAACAAACATGTAGCACTGTTGTTGCCTAATCCAGATATGCAAGTAGTAAACCACATCCACAGACATATAACTTTTGATATCTGTAACATGTGACGTGTACTCTTTACCCATACTGGTACTTCCCAACATAGTTCATAAATACAGATTATACAGACAGAAAGATCAGGGGAAATTGTTATCTTGCATTGATTCTTACTACCTGCACACTATGTCCATGCAAAAGAATGTTGTATTTGAAGCTTGTGCCACCTCCTTCTGCAGGAGCAGTAGATATGCATATATTTCCCCACGGTAGTGATTCAAGCCTTGCAGCAAGGGTATCATGACAAATGGTACCCATCTGAAAAAAAGTAACTTTTTTCATTAATAAAATGATTTAAAATATGTTGGTTACAAATTTTAGAAATTAAAAAGACGAGTTCTGTGGAGATGGATTGCTGTTCAAGCCTTCTGAGAAATGGGTGCTGTGATAAAGCAGGGCTGACCAATGTCATCTGTTCCAATGACTTGAAGACATCAAACTTGAACAGCATTTGACAGCTGGTAGCTGCTGGCCAGTATTTGCATTCAATCAATTCTTGAATATCTTGGGTCCATTTACATGAACAAAGTGGGCAACAAACTACAGGGAGGAACAGTTTGTTTGGACCTGTAAAACAAAATGTAATTTGGATTTGACTAAACTCTTCAAAACACAGCACAATAGGAAAATCTCAGTTTGGACCACAGGAGCAGATTTGTTGTGGTGGAGGGACTGGAAGCAGGCACGCTGCAGTAAAGGTGATTTAGAAAGTAAAATGAGTAACCTTAGACCTGATTATATTTCCTAAGCAGCCAACATTTAGACATGTATAGCAAATAAACATATCCTTTAAATTCCTTAAACTTACCTTTTTCACTGAGTTTGTATTGGCCACTTTCATCGACCACCACTAATGATGTAGGTGGAATAGGCTGGAAAAAAACATCAATCGTGGACTCTCTCCCATGGAATACATTTTTGGTTTGGATGGTTGCATCACATGCTGAACAGAAAAAGACGGAAGACAATTTAGGCACCGGACCACAGAATTGACCATTTTGCACTGCTGGCAGCAACGTGTGGTTACAGTTTCTGCAGCCAACAGTTAATTTAAGAGCTCTGGAGCTTCAGCCCTGAATTTCTGTTCACAAATGAACTGTCTTCTAGTCCATGCAGATATGCTGGCTGTTGTGTGTACTTCCGCTGATGCAGGAGCACTGACAGAAGTCAGCAGGTCTCTTAGTCTTTCAAGCTGTTGCTCTGAGTGAATAAAAATATTAATATAGTACAAAAGAAAAGTACAGTGATTAATAAAAACAATTATTTAAACATGGCATTGTCATGGCATATGGATCACCTATATGGACACTATTTTAATTGGGCTATATTTAGCCCATTCCAGAAATGCATTGTTTTCTTTAATATTGCAACATCTGACCATGTTAACTTTATGTTCAGGTGACTATCCATTTTTTGCTTACCTTGTACAGTAATCATCAGCTTCATAATTGTCAGATCAATTTACCTAATTTTAATAAAATGTGCATGTACTAGTTTTCATAAATACATACACAATGTGGTGTCTCTGTGAAAGCATCCGCATGCCATGTAAAGAAAACTCTGACCTCACTGTCAAATGTTGCTCACTGCACATATCTTGAGGCCGCAGTGGCGGCTGGCCAGTAGGGGGCGCTTGGGCGCCGCCCCCTTTAAATTGTTTAGATAATAAATGATTTCTGAACTGCAAAATACTTAGAAATGTATTTATTCATACTGTGTGTCCAATAGACATGTTAGAATTTATTAAAATAGTAAATACATAATTCTATTTAATTGCTCACATTGTGCACACTTCCTATCCTATGTGCAGGGCGCCGTTCTAATGAGAGTGCATGTAGGCGCATCAACTTTTGGCAAGCAGGTGATCTGAGGCTGACTTTTAATTGGTTATTTATTTAAGGTTTTCCACAGGGCGCAGCGCTCTGCGTCCCGGACACACCCATTCTGTTGTGTCATTACTGGTAGAGTGTCAGTACTGGCTAATTTTTTTTAAAACATTGTGTGATTGGACAATCCCCGATTCGACTCATTAGCGCAGCTGCAGTTCGTTAGGTCGATTCACGTTTACGTTTGCAAAGTGGAGTAGTTTCAAAATGAGAGAAAATTCTGTTTTGTCTTTACAAAAAAAATGCTTTTACAAAGCGTTCACTTGAAGAAAAAAACAGGATAAAGGAGCTTGGGCCGGATCGTCCCAATTTACAAATTCAGCAGCAGGCAAGTGATCGTGGACGATCCTAGACGCGGGCTTTTTCCAGCTCTTCTTATGACAAGCGGAGTTGGCTAGCTGGATGTGATGTGAGCAATGCCTTTTACTGCTTTCCGTGTTTGCTATTTCAAAGCTCTGGCACGGAGGCAATGTGGACAACAACTGGGGTAAGATCCAGCATCCAGCAATGTCAGATGGAACTTTCACAGCCGTGCCATCAATACTGTGTTTGAGCACAGAGAGGGCCTCATCCGCTGTTTCCAAAGCATACAAGACTCTGGTGACTTTGACCCCATTACCGTCAGAGAGGCTGGAGCATTTGCCATGCTACTGGAGGATCAGGATTTTAAGTTCTTTCTGCAACTTTTCCACCATATCATGCCTCATGTGGACCTTCTCTATGCCAAACTCCAGAAGAAGGTCATAGATTCAGTCTGTATCCAGGAGAGCATCCAACAGTTCCAGCAGGACATTCAAAAGATCAGGTAATTGTTTAAATAGCTGATTTTTCTTTTTCTTCTTCTTCTTCTTCATTATTATAATATTGTAAGTATTTCTCTTTGGCAGAAATTCTCTCCACTCCATGGTTGGACAAAGCAGTGTAGGTAGTAGTCAGCCAGTGAAGAAGCGTCGGAAAATCACTGTTACACTGGTTTATAGTAGTGTTATTTAATATATTAGGAAGATGTGCGTTGTAGTTAGAAATACCTTTAGTTGTGTCTATGCTGTGTAGGTATGTTGATGTAATGTTTGTCAGCAAGATATTTTATTATTTAAGTTGTACTGAAGTTTATGGGTAATGGGGAATAAAACATTTGGTTACTGAATTTTGTATAATCTTGTCCCACAAAAATGCTGTAACACATTTCATAACACAGCCTTAAAAAATGGCAGCAAATGTTATTAAAATCAGTAAGTTTATAAATAAAATGTGTTCCTTCTTTCTATGGCTTAATAGAAAGGACAAAATAACATTTCATATTTAGAATGAAAAATGTGATTATAAAATCATAATCTTCATGTTTGTCCTTCTCTCTTAAGGTCTGTGATATCATACTGGGACACACCAGGGAGCGCTTTTCTTTCACAAACCACCTTGTTAGTGCCACACTCCTGCAGGGGGACAGATTTGAACAATACAACACAGCATTTCCTGAAGATGCACTGAGCAACACCTTAAAAGCCTATCCAGTGCTCAATCGAGGTACAGTAAGCTGAAGACAGAGCTTACTCTCATCTACAGCAAGGAAGAGTTCAAAGCCTGTTGTGGTGCTGTGGGCCTACTCCAGCTGTTTATGGAAAACAATCTAGAAGAAGTCTTTTCAGAAACTGTCACGCTCTTGAAGATCCTCATCACCACACCCATGACCATAGCAGAAGCTGAAAGGTGCTTTTCAACTCTGAAAAGAATCAAGACTTTTCTGAGAAACTCAATGACTCAGGACAGGCTGAATGCATTGGCCATGTTGTCAATGGAGAAATACTAGTCACAGAGATGACTGACTCTTCAGAATGTAATTGAGAAATTTGCAGGGCAGAAGGAAAGGAGGGCAAAATTCATGTTCATATAGTGCTATTTTTTAAGATTTGTTTTGTTTGTTTTTCATTTGTTTGTTTGTGTGCACCCCCCTCAGTTTTTTTAGCACCAGCCGCCACTGTTTGAGGGTCATTTTGAGAGAGTTGGAATGAACCTGTAAAAACATGCATTAAAACGACCTGTGTTTGAATGATATGATGGCATCACTTTAACACTCTGATGAAGCAGCCATGTTCCATATCCCATGTGTGAAAAAGGCTGCTGGCATTTTAAATGGAAAAATAAAGGTTGACATTCTTCAAACTGTTAGAATTCAATATACAGTAGCATACATACCAAGACTTGGTGCCTCTGGGAGAATTTCTGTTGTCTGTGACTCCTCAGGTTCTGGGACCTCCTTAGTACTGGCAGGTTGAACTACAAGAATGTAACAACATCAGACAAAGAGCAATAAACTTATGAATAACAGCATCAACTGGTTGTTTACTAACCAGATTGATTCTGTGTACGGTAATACATTTTGGGACAATGTACCCATTTTCGTCTCTCTTCCTCCAGAACACCCTGGAGCCTTCGACTGCTTTTTGCTTTCTTTTCTTATGTAGAGAGACAATTTGTTACTTTAGATGAATGCCATAATACAGAAAATATGTTTTATAAATGTGTATACTTTTAGGGTTTTGAATACATTTCACTGTGCATTGTACTGTGTATAACTGTGCATGTGACAAATAAACACTATCTTAATCTTAATCTTAATCATCAGCCATGGTCTTCCCAGCCTCCAGCCATTCTTTAAATATTCCTTCTGACTCAGATGCCATTTTCAGATGACAAAACAGATCAAGTATGAAAGTATACAAAAAGACAACACACAAAAAAGACACGACACACGGAAAGAGTGTAAGAAAGAAGAATTAGGATATGGCTCTTAAAAGAACGTGATCAGATGGAAAAAGACCTGAAAAACAATCACAATTAAATAGGTTAAATAGATCAGGCAGGATTAGTTTGTGCAACCATGCATTTTTACAGCATGCATTATTAAACACCATATTTTTTATATGTAGATCATAGCGCACCTCCATCTCCCAAACTAAATTTAAGACTACCACTCACCATTAATTTCATCTTCATTTCTCTGGCACTAACACAGTAGTCTGCGCTAAGACCAGGTAATTTGCTAGCTTTGCAATTATTTCTAATGCCAACAGGTTCATTATAAAATGCATTACATGTTACCTAGACCATTAGCATAATAGCAAACATTATTTTTTACAATCATTTCCTTACAGCAGTGCAAGATAAAAAAAATAAAAATACATAAAAATAAACTGTCTTTAAAATGCATTGCATGGGGCGCCTGGGTGGCTTAGTGGTGAAACCGGCGACCACATTCATATGCCGCGTTGCGGTGCGGGCGGCGCGGGTTCGCGTCTCGGCCTGTCGCCAATTTGCCAGCGTATCTTTCCCCCGTTTCCTGTCTCTCTCCACTGCTAACAAAAGCTGCTGTGGCCAAAAATGCAAAAAAAAAAAAAAATGCATTGCATGCAATCCAAACACTGCGTTTAACAAACAAAACACATAATAACATAAATTAAATTACAAAAATCCTGCAAAACTTAAGTTTGCTATGAAGTTACGGTATGGGGGCTAATCTGGATTCTGTCACCAATTGATTACAAAGGTCAAAGGTGATGAGATAGCACATAAAAGGTGCAGGAACGGTTCTAGGGGCGGGGCCACAGGGGCATTGGCCCCATCTGAAATCTGATTGGCCCCCTGAAGTGCCCCTGTCCTGTCACTCATCTGTCCTTTGTCCGAGAGCAAGGATCAAATTATAGGTGGATGCAATTCCATGCCGAAACACCAGTTGCGCTAATGAGCCAAATAGGAATGTCCAGCGTGAATAAAGCTTACAGAAACAAAAGAAGATTTGACCAATTTCGCGGAGAAAGTTTTCTTAACTGACAACTGATGCCAGTCAACATTTTGAGGAGTTTGTTGGTAATAATAAGTCATAAATCCCTTTTTACTCACACTTGTCACATAGCGTAAGTCTGATAAACATTAAACTAAGAAGCAAAGTTAGTTAAGAGTAATGTTAACTGAGGCCCTACTTGTGTTTGGACATGAATGTTAGCATTTCAGTAATTCATGTAATACTAATTCATGTACTTCTTTGTAATTTGCATTTGTGTGTTAACATTAACTATAATGTTTGGCAGTGATAGAGAAGAATATGAAAAGAAAGGGTCAGTCTCAGGCGGGAATTCAGCAGTTTTTGAGCAAAAGAGTGAGTCTGCCCGCTGAAAATGAGCAGAGTGAGAGGAGGGAGAGAGCAGCAGGACACAGTAGACCAGAGGCTGGTCAAGAGCAGAGCACCTCCAGTCCCTTTTCATTAAGTCAGAAATCATTTAGGGAGAGCAACAACAGTTAATGCTGTAATGTATGAAATGTCTGATATTGTTATTTAGTGAAATGGCACATAAGTTCACTGAATTCTGAAATCCGTACATCTACCACAAATATTTGGCCCCCCTATGAATACTGTGGCCCCTTGATGGCCCCTTACTCAGAAAAATCCTAGATCCGCCACTGAAAAGGTGAACAGAATTGTTCACTTTTGAAATATTTCAACGTCACATTTGCAATTTAGTGCATTCTACAGAGATATTTTTAAATTATTTGCAGAATGTTTTATACACTTTTTTCCCTCAGTTTGTCATTTAGGCAGCGACACTAACTGATGTACACGTGTTCCTGTACAGTGAAACTGGTAAATATCTGTGAAACAAAAGTGAAACGGTGCAGGTGTTACTGACTAAAAGTAAACTACCCTAAAAGTGTTACTGTCTCTTTTTAGGGATTTTTTTTAACGCAGTGAATAAACGACAAGTGTTTAACGGTAAACTCCAGTAAATTAATTAATAAACAGTGGATCAACCAAATAATAAACAATTAAATAGTACATTAGAAAGAGAGCAACTGATCAGAAAGTACTAGACTAACTTCTCCGTTTCTGTGCATCTTATCTTGAGGACCGGCCACAAGGACGTATAATTAAAACATCAGGAGAGAAGACGTACATGTCATGGCGTGTGTGTGTGGCAGGCAGGATTGGACCCCAGGATGCAGACTCAAAGAAAACAGGATTTATTGGAAAAATACAAAACAAACCTATACAGGGAAGGAACTAAACAAAAACCTGAGGAGGAGCAGGGAGACACACAGCGAGGGAACACTGAAGACAACGCGACAGAGAACAAAACAAAACTGAGGGCTTAAGTACACACTGGGTAATCAGGGCAAGAGGAAACAGCAGGGAACAACAGGTGAAGCAAATGAAACTAACAACATGGGAAGCAAAACTAAACACAAAGCACAGGGAACACAAGACTGTCAAAATAATACAGGAAGTGACTAACCAAGGTGCACGCAGACTACATACGGGGAACTGGCACACAGACACGGGGCAGAGACGCAGACAAGTCACAACACTAGAAATAACTCAACATGAAAACACAGGAGGTCAGGGACAAGACATCAGGACAAAACAGACAAGACCATGGAGCAGGGGAGACAGAGACAAAGGGAACAAGCGTATCAAAACAACTGAAAAACAACAAAACTCAGGGAAGACAGAACTAAACACAAAATGCTGGGCAGACGGCCCAGGACCATGACAGCACCCCCCCCTCAAAGGCCGGCACCCGACGGCCAAAACAGGAAACAAAACCAGACCAGGGAGGGAGGCGGGGGACCAGGACGGAGGGACCGGAACAAAAACAAAACCAGGCAGGGAGCAACAAAGGCAGGGAGCAAAACATCAAAATCACAAGGTTAGAACAAAAACAGCTGGGGCACAAGGCCGGGACAAAGTCCAAAAACAGGGACAAAACACAGGGATGAGAAAAAAAACAACTGGATAAAACAAAAAGCGACGGCACAAGGCCGGAGCGCTCCAATGTCCAAAACAGGGGGTCAAAACAAGAAACAGTTCAGGAGCAATGACAAAAACAGAAACAAAAAGAGCAACGGCCAGGGGGAACAAACAGTCCATAGTTCAGGGGGCCGTCCAGGCCAAGGGGCCAAAAAGCAGAGTCCAAACCTCTCAGGCGGGCGACCGCGGCTCCAGCGGCGGCGACGAGGAGTCGTGGCAGGGGGCCGACCGCGGCACCAGCGGCGGCGGCGAGGAGTCGAGGCAGGGGGCCGACCGCGGCACCAGCGAGGGCGGCGAGGAGTCGAGGCAGGGGGCCGACCGCGGCACCAGCGAGGGCGGCGAGGAGTCGAGGCAGGGGGCCGACCGCGGCACCAGCGGCGGCGGCGAGGAGTCGAGGCAGGGGGCCGACCGCGGCACCAGCGGCGGCGGCGAGGAGTCGAGGCAGGGGGCCGACCGCGGCACCAGCGGCGGCGGCGAGGAGTCGAGGCAGGGGGCCGACCGCGGCACCAGCGGCGGCGGCGAGGAGTCGAGACTGGGGGCCGACCGCGGCTCCAGCGGCGGCGGCGAGGAGACGAGACTGGGGGCCGACCGCGGTCCAGGCGGCGGCGGCGGCGAGACGAGACTGAGGGCCGACCGCGCTCCAGGCGGCGGCGGCGGCGAGACGAGACTGAGGGCCGACCGCGCTCCAGGCGGCGGCGGCGGCGAGACGAGACTGAGGGCCGACCGCGCTCCAGGCGGCGGCGAGACGAGGCAGGAGGCTCGAACCGAGCCCGACGCTCCAACTGAGCGTAACCCTTGGGCTTCAAACACGGCTCCGACTGAGCCGGACCCTTGGGCTGAACGGGGCCTACAAGGTGAGGCTCCGAATGTGCAGGCTGGGTCTGCGGTGTAGGGCACACAGCTACTTCACTGAGCAGCTGGGGCTGCTTGGGGGATGGACCAGGTGCATGTGATGGTGGGTGCGTGGAAGCTGACACTATGGAGGGCGAGGGAGCTGACGCTATGGAGGGCGAGGGAGCTGACGCTATGGAGGGCGAGGGAGCTGACGCTATGGACTGTGACTGCAGGGAGGCTGAGGGACCTAGGGGGACCGAGGGACCAGGAATGGAAGTACAGGAGGGAACTAAGGAGACTAAGGGGACCTGAGAGACTAAGGGAGCTGAGGGAACTAAGGCTGACACTGAGGGAGCTGACACGGAGGGAGCTAGGAGTGTGGAAGCTGAGGACGGGGAAGCTGACACTGGGGAAGCTGACTGCGGGAGAGGTGAGGGGACCGAAGCTAACTGCGGGGAAACTGGAGTCGGGGGAGCAGGAACAGAGGAGACTGGGACTGAGGCTGCAGGGGGAACCACAACGAAAGGAGCTGAGGGACCAGAGGAGGGAACAAAAGGGACCAAAACTGACGGGACTGAAGCTAAGGGAACTGGCACTAGGGGCCGCGTGGAAGCAGGCCGGGAGACGACTGGCTGCGTGGAAGCAGGCCGGGAGACGACTGGCTGCGTGGAAGCAGGCCGGGAGACGACTGGCTGCGTGGAAGCAGGCCGGGAGCTAGGGAGAGCCGGCTGCGTGGAAGCAGGCCGGGAGCTAGGGAGAGCCGGCTGCGTGGAAGCAGGCCGGGCGCTAGGGAGAGCCGGCTGCGTGGAAGCAGGCCGGGCGCTAGGGAGAGCCGGCTGCGTGGAAGCAGGCCGGGCGCTAGGGAGAGCCGGCTGCGTGGAAGCAGGCCGGGCGCTAGGGAGAGCCGGCTGCGTGGAAGCAGGCCGGGCGCTAGGGAGAGCCGGCTGCGTGGAAGCAGGCCGGGCGCTAGGGAGAGCCGGCTGCGTGGAAGCAGGCCGGGCGCTAGGGAGAGCCGGCTGCGTGGAAGCAGGCCGGGCGCTAGGGAGAGCTGAAGGGACTACTGGGAACTGAGGGACTGAGGGACCAGAAGTGGAAGTAGAGTAAGGGACTACGGGGACCTGAGGGACTACGGGGACCTGAGGGACTACGGGGACCTGAGGGACTACGGGGACCTGAGGGACTACGGGGACCTGAGGGACTACGGGGACCTGAGGGACTACGGGGACAGAGAGCACAGAGGAAACCGAGGAGACTGCGACTAGAACTGAAGATGAGGGGACTGAGGAGACTGAGGATGAGGGGACTGAGGAGACTGAGGATGAGGGGACTGAGGAGACTGAGGATGAGGGGACTGAGGAGACTGAGGATGAGGGGACTGAGGAGACTGAACTGACTGCAGGGACCGGGGGCGCTGGCACTGGGGAAGCTGACACTGGGCGAGCTGCGAGAGCTGGCTGGGACTGAACAGGGGCTGAAGCTGAGGGAGCTGAAGCGGGGAGAGCTGCAGAGGCTGACTGAGACTGAGCGGAGGCCGGAACTACAGCTAACTGAGACTGGGAGGTGGCTGGAGCTACAGCTGACTGAGACGGGAGTAACTGGGGAGGAGCTGGAGCTACAGCTGACTGAGACGGGAGTAACTGGGGAGGAGCTGGAGCTATAGCTGAATGAGACGGGAGTAACTGGGGAGGAGCTGGAGCTACAGCCGAATGAGACGGGAGTAACTGGGGAGGAGCTGCTGCAGGCGGCGTGGGTGGCTGAGGCTGATGTGCTGAGGTGGGAAGAGCGTCAGGGTTGAGTCCAGGTGTGAAACACACAGTCTTTTCTTTAGCCGGTTTATTGGAAACAGTCACCTTGGGAGACACGGAGGGGAAAGTGAGGGCTGCGGAATGAAGTATTTGTTCCGCATAACACTGGGTTAGCCGGGGCAAGGAATCCATAAGCCAGGTGTTTTCTGTCAACATGTCATGTATCCTGTGGGCGATGGTATTCCCCAGCTCCTCACTGGGTAGCCGGAACCACAGGATACAGAGCTTGGATGCCTTGTTGCAAATGTCTGATCTGGCAGTCAAGGACGGTGGAGCCGTGTGGTTAATCATGTCTGACGAGCCGGGGAAAAGAGGGACAGATTCAGTGGTGGAGTCGGAAGTGGTTGAAAACTGCAGAGAGTCCATTGTCATTTTATCCCTGGCTGCTGGCTCCGTTCGGCTTTTATGGCGCCGGGAATTCCGCTTACGTGCCGGCGTAGCGGGTCGTGAAGGAGGTGTGCTGGGGCATGACGAGGCCGGTGGAGGCGAATCTGATGCCAGGGAGAACCCGCCCAGCTTAATCCCTAAAGGCTGGGGCAGAGGTGGGGCAGTGGTATCGGGCGGTTGCTGCAGTGCGGCTGATGAACAGGGCTGTGGCGGCGGAGGTGGAGAGAGCGGCAAGCTCTGACGCGGAGACCCTTTAACCCAGCTGGAGTCTCCCCAAGCGCGGTGAGAGCGGCGGAGCTGTCCCTCATACTCGGGAGCCAGCCACGGCTTCCTCCTCACCACTTCCTGCAGGTGAGCTTGCACAGCTAGCTGCCGTTCACACAGGTCTGAGTCCGCGGGGTCTTTGAAATGGTCGCGTTGTTCTGTCATGGCGTGTGTGTGTGGCAGGCAGGATTGGACCCCAGGATGCAGACTCAAAGAAAACAGGATTTATTGGAAAAATACAAAACAAACCTATACAGGGAAGGAACTAAACAAAAACCTGAGGAGGAGCAGGGAGACACACAGCGAGGGAACACTGAAGACAACGCGACAGAGAACAAAACAAAACTGAGGGCTTAAGTACACACTGGGTAATCAGGGCAAGAGGAAACAGCAGGGAACAACAGGTGAAGCAAATGAAACTAACAACATGGGAAGCAAAACTAAACACAAAGCACAGGGAACACAAGACTGTCAAAATAATACAGGAAGTGACTAACCAAGGTGCACGCAGACTACATACGGGGAACTGGCACACAGACACGGGGCAGAGACGCAGACAAGTCACAACACTAGAAATAACTCAACATGAAAACACAGGAGGTCAGGGACAAGACATCAGGACAAAACAGACAAGACCATGGAGCAGGGGAGACAGAGACAAAGGGAACAAGCGTATCAAAACAACTGAAAAACAACAAAACTCAGGGAAGACAGAACTAAACACAAAATGCTGGGCAGACGGCCCAGGACCATGACAGTACATGTACAGGAATCTGAGTCATGAAAACCAGCTTGAACAAGACTGAGTGACGAAGGTCAATAAGATAAGAGGCAGTCAGTATAAAAATGTTATGGTTAGACAGGAACACGGGCTCGGAGAAAGAGACAGAGTGCACATTCTTACTCTGGGTTCCCACAAGGCCATGTGTGTAAATTTTCTGATTCTTTAATATATTAAATGTCTTACTTTTTTAATGAAAGTGTTTCAGGTGTCTTCCTTCATAAACAAGCTGTTTAACTGTCACTCTACACAGCCAGGAAACACACTGCAACACACTCAAATGCACAGACACACACCCACCCACACACACACATGCATAAGAGTTGAATAAATGGGAGGTGTAAGCAGTGGCATTTGTATAAAAGACCTTTGTGATGTTCCAGCTCTTCATTTGTTCATTTCACATCTTCTTTTTACATCACAGGTAAGTTTGGAAACTAAAACTCATTTTAACATGGCTTATATTAAGACTTTTAATTTTCTTATATACAAATTCATTCAGGTGTAATTTTAAGTATTTCTTTGCCATTCTGTGTGAGTCCTTGATGGTGTACTTTTTAAAAATAATAAGTTTGTAAAGTTCCCATTAAAGCTCTTTATGCTTCACACTGTAAAATATCATCTTAGTGACAGATTGACTCAGAGCAGAGATGGCAGCAGCAGCTTGCAGCTCCATCAAAAGCCTCTTCCTCATCTTCACCCTGCTGTGTCTGGTTTGCCGCTCGAGTTCACTGGTGGACAAGCAGAAACTGGTAAACTCACTTTTTGCTTAATCTTCAGGAGCACTGTGAGTCGCCACAAACAAAGTTGCTCTTGTAATGTTTTTTTTTTTTTTTTTAAGCGTGCAGTTACTATGTTATCCACTGTATTACAACTTGTCGTGTGTATCTCTCAAAGTGTGACCACATGTATGCTGGATTTTCAGGAACAACTCAGAGAAACTTATCAGAAAGTAAAAGAAAAAGTGGACAGACTGAAGGTCAGTAAATGTTTCTCACATCCTGAGATGATATTGTCCAGGAGTAACTTTAGTAATAAGTGACTCATGTACATGTATGACAAAATATAATGTTGCAACATTGGAAGCTGAATTTGTGTAATGTCCTGAAATGGTTTAAATTTTATCCTATCAGGCCGACTATGAGGGACATGTCGGCTCCGCTTCAGAGCTGCTGACTAAATACGTGAGCTCGGTGGATCCGATTATCGCAGTGACGAAGGAAATTGTGAATTCATCACCTGATGATTTTCCACCAATACACATTTATATGGAGGGCATGAAGGATTCTGTGATCAAAGCTAAAGCTTATGTTGACATGAAGAATGAGGAGTTGGGTGAGAGCATAAAGGAAACTGAAAAGAAACTGGAACAACTGAAGAAATGTATTAAATTCTTTGAGGAGCGGCAAGCTGAGCTGTAACTTTTATGCCAGTGCTTTAATTTTTGTCTGCATCTATTGTATCTGCGTAGTTCTCCATTCATATTGTACAGCTTTATGAGTTCACTTCGTTACAGTGTGAAATAAAGTAAGATTTCACCCTCAGCTAACACTGTCCAGACTGTTAAATGTGCTGATGACAACTTTTAAAGAATGCATTTACACTACTTGCACTACTGTTACCAAATATCAGAGTGGATGGTGGTGGTGTTGATGGTAACTGGAGAAATTGCATTCAGGTCATGTTTGTGCATGCAGGGCTGGTTTACTGTTTGAGAAATTTGCACAGTTCCTTTCATAAGCATCATGCTGCATTCATATTTACACATTTACAAGTTTCCTGTATTGACTCCTTCCATGCATTGAATGTATTTGTGTAGTCGGCCTTCACTTTCATTAGTATTGTCAGCAGGGCATGCAGAGCGCAGGCTCTGTTTCCTGTCACGCAACAGCAACGCGCTGTTACTGAATCAGATCTATCAGCAGAGCATTTTAAGCACCACACCAGGACTTTTACATTAACAAAGCTGCGGACAAGTGTTGCTTTAGCATTTACTGTATAGTTGCTACTGGACACATTGCATGTTATGATATCATTATCATTACCACACTAAGTTTCATGGAAGCTGAAAAACTGGAAAGAGGTTGTCAAAAGAAATTCATGTTTGCCTTTAAAATGATCATCTCTCCAAGTATGTTGTTACAAAACCATCTGATTGAGAAACAGAGATGTTTTCCACTCACTACAATAGCGATCTGTCAATCACAAGACAGTCCCACCCTAAAGTATACTGTCAGAAAAGTAGTTGCTGTGCTAGTTATAATAATCATGCTTATATGAATTTGCATAGAATGCACCTTCCTGATCTAAGAATAAGCATAAGTGTGGAGACGTCTGACTGCAGTCTTAATGTCACCCTCTCACTGCTGTCTGAGTTCCCTGTCTGTGTACCTTATTGTGACTATGGTAGGGAAGTGAAAGGCTATACTAATGTCAGCTTTCTAAAGTCATAACAATGTATGTTTTTATTTAGCTATAGAGAAGAGTGTATGACTTGTTTTCCAGGAAGAGACAGAGACAGACTGTCTGCTTGTAGCTGCAACGTGCAGAGTTGGTGGACCAATGTCAAACTGTCAATGTGTGGTTTTACTTCCTCTTTGTCTGCACTCCTTTCTGTGCAAAATGTAGCTTATTCAGTGATGGGCAGATGGATAACAGTTTAATAACTGGCAGATAGTAATAAGTCAGGGGCCAAAACCAGATAAGACTGGGTTTGTGAAGAGCCAGTGATTTAAGCAACAATAATGGGTCAGAAACAATTAAAGGTTGGGTCGCAGCCCTTAAATTATAAAGGAAAATGGCCAGTATATACAAAGGTACAAATGAATGGCTCAAAAGACTTGAAAACAACAGTGTGGTAGCTGAGTGTGCACGTTAGTATGAGCAGTGACGGTCAGGAAGTTTACTACATGATTCCTTATGTGTTCCTTCATACTCTGGATGACTTCAGGATTAATTTACAGTGTAGGAAAAAATAAATAAAAACACTGAATGCTAAGGTGTGTCCAAACTGACTGGCACTGTATCTGTGCTGTGTGTACAGCATTTTGCACCCTTTCCATGTGGGCGAAAAAAAATCAGTGTGTGAACGTTAAATTATTGGAAGTCACAGCTCTACAGCAGATAAAGATAGACAAGGATGAGAACCCAACAGATCCTCCGAGTAACTGCAGCAAGAATGAAGAAGAAATTTTTATATATGTAAAATATAAGTGCTCTTTTTGTCAAGCCATTATTTCAGGTTGTACTTACTGAACCTTGGAAAGCTTGGCAGCCACACAGCTCAGCCAGTAATGTGCCAGTTAATTGGCTATAGATGTCTGCGTGGGTAGGTTTATATTAAAAGAGTTTCCATTCTCACTAAGCAGCTTAATCTACACGCATTTGAGTGCGATCGGTCTTTTTGTCTAAACTGTGAAACCGTGATGAGAGATAATGAACTACACCAGCAGTCACTGTATAAAGAATTCAAATTGAATGCATGTGGGCGAAATGGTGTACTGTAATCCATGTATTTTATGTATCAAGGTACACACACTCAGTCATAGCCACAAACAGAGCCATAAACACTGTTTCAGACAATCACACAGACATGAGGTACATAAGTTACTTTGTCCATCCAAAAGAAGTACACGTCACCATTTGTTACGTTTCCCACATTCAGGCTTTTACCAGACAGTACGGATAATAACTTTTTAATGTTTTATTACAAAAAATCATGACAAAACAATACATTTATGTTAAAATCTGCACTCACAAAAATGAGGTGATGGTGGCGTTGAGTTTGTAAGGTCCATTCTTTAAGACTGAAATGAATTTCATATCCTTTGAAAGCCTTCTGTCTCAGTAATGGTGAATGTGAGCAGTGGCAGACCCGGGCAGCGTTCAGTTTCTTGTATCTTCTCTGCATCTGGAGTCTGATAGACCTTGAATCTATCAGCCTCTTCACTCCAGTGTAGGCAGGGACAGCCCTGTCACAGTCACTGCAGTCCATGCGAAGGCTCCTCAGTGAATTTATGGTTCTTAAATCTCTGACAGTGACGTCTCTCTGTTTGAGGCCCAGGACCGGTGCAATCTGACTGGGCAGTCTATGGCTCAGCAGTCCTTTGGTGCCTCTGAACCCATCGAGGTTTAGGATTCAAGTGGTGTGTGAGAAAGAGAAATACAGACAGCAAGAGAAAGAGAGAGGCGGTGTGAGAGAGAGAAGTGCACTTTTCCTTTATAGGAGAAGTAAATGAGAGAGCAAACTACAGCAAAGGTTAAGGAGAAAGACAATATGGCTTTTCCATGTCTACGGATGTAGACATTTCATCTTTGATTTTTTTTTTTTTTTGTAACAACGTCAAGTCCATCATCAAGTTCAGACTGTTTATATTTATATATGTACATCTGACACATTTAGTCAGCTGTGGCTCTCATCCTGAGTGTCTCAATATAAGCAGTCTATCCCAACACTGTTATATGTTTTGTATCTTGCAGTTCCCACTGTACATAACAGGTCTCTCTCACATGCTTAGACATAAACTTATATTTCTCATAAACCTCTGAAGTCTCTCTTCACCCCACAGCTCCCATTCAAAGGCATCTGGCAGTAGCCACTTTGCACTGATTCCAGTAGTTTTCAGTTTTCTTTTGGAGGATGCAAAATGGTGCAATCAACAGTGTATTGATATCACCCGGTCATATCGAACTTTCTTCACACCTAGCCAGCGGTGCTGGAGATTTAAACATGGTAAAGCTGGAGAGCTCCTCGTCTAGTCTTTTCATTCCTTCCCCTAACCCATCCCTCAGCCCCTCCTCCACCTCATCCCCCTCCCCGGACTCTCTCTCCCCGCCCTCAGGCCTCACTCTCTCCCGCTCCCCCGTCCTTCGATCCAGCATATCTGGTGCTAAAAATTCGGGGCCAAGCTTCCTCCCACTGTTACTTGTGTTGCAGTTGGCATACAGTGAATTCCCATGGCCATTGCTGGAGTTGCTGCTAATCTGGGTGTCGCTGTAACTGTTGCTGTGGTGTCCGCCATTTCCATGATTGCTAAGGAGCGTGGTTGTTGTGGTCGAGGTCGCAGTCCCGTTCCGTTTTTCTGTCATCCGGAATCCCTCTGAGAAAAGGCTGGAGCTGCTGGGGGACTGAGGAGTGGTCGATGAACCCAGCAAGTCCCGTCCCTTTCCTGATGACAGTGAATTATCTGGCAGGTTGTGGGTATTCCCACATCGCCGTTTCACAAAGTAGAAAAGGCATGCAGTGAATGTTAAACTTCCTAAGATGGCAAGTATGTAAATGGCCAGGATATGACGACCTCCAGATGTTGCTACTTTTCCGGCACTGGGAGCTTCTAGTGTCAGATGATAGACTGCTCTGCGGCAGGGGGTGGGGTCTCTGACTCCTGCCCCCCCCTCCTAGATGAGAGAAATAGCACAGAAAAAAAAAAATTTTTAAAAAGGTCCTTATGCTCAACAGTCTATGTTTTCTGTGGTTAAGATAAAAGTAGTGAAAAGTATTGTGTCTGCATGGCTTCATACCTGGCACGTGCAGACATATGTTCCCAAGTTGTCCTCAGTAACAACCACCTCCAGGTCAGAGTTGTGCTGCCTGGTGTGTCTGTGGGGAGGATACTCCCAGCTACAGGGCCTGGGTGACAGTTGGACACATGGTAACAAAAGGCGCAGGCCCTGGAAAACTTGCAGCACTCTGGGCAATGGGTCGCAGCGCCCTGCAGCAGGGAATGAGAGCGGAGATGGCAGAGAGGTGATTAACAATAGCAGAGGCATTTTTGCTTACAATGAAATTGGGCAACGATGATCACATTGTCTGAAATGAAAGTGTAAACTTACCTTCTTCTGTTTGGCACTTTTTCAAGGCAGCGTCTACCACATCACCTGGACCGGGCCTGCACAGACAAACAAAATGATAACAGTTAATAAAAAAAAGTCATTTTACCAGCTGAACTGACTTTTCTCTTTACTGTAAATTATATTTTCTTAAACACTTCTTAAATATAGTTGAATTTTCTTTATTACATTTCCACTGCTTTCCTTAGGACAGTACTGGTACATGAATGTATAGAAAAGGACTGCTGCAATAAAAATGGGTCACTTTTATAACCTAAAACAGCTGCTTTCTGCCTTTCATTTCCATTTTTGGACGTTTTACAATTCATTGTGATATTCTTGTAGTACTCACTCTTCTTCTGTGGGCCTGCAGGCTTCTTGCTTTGTGCTCCACACACAGCCCAGTCCTCTGGCTCTGGCACACACCTCACAGCTGTGATAGAGAGCACAGCCTTCAGCTTGGACTTGAGCCAGAGACAGAGGGCTGCCCACCAGAGCCTGGCCCTGGAAACAGAGGGAACCGATGCAGAATCACTGAGCAGTAGAAGTAATATTTGCAGGCACTGCAGATGCATATGTGCATGGCTGTGTATGTCTAGATGTGCTCTACCTTGTGCAGCAATATATTGTTAACAGGCTCCTGTGACGTGAATAGAAGCGTCTCCTGCAGTAAGGTGATATTCTGACCCACTACTGCCACCCGGTGGAGCTCCCCACGGTCTGCAACAGAGTTTTGTTCATTTATTTATTTATTTAACACTTTAACAGTTTTAATTTTTATCAATTTTGCATTGACTTCCAAAGTATGACATTATAATGGGCATTATTGTTACATTTACACAGTCATGTTTATCTCAGTTCAGCTTCAGCAAGTTGTCTGCATTAACTTCAATTTGAAATGCACTTCAAGCTTGAGGCCAAATCTCTGCATCCTTCTGTCCTCTCCTTTCATCTTGTCTGATCTCACCTGTTCCTAGATGCAGCACCGCTGCCCTCCGCTCCTCGGTGACGTTCATCAAAGTTACAGCCAGCTTGGTGTAACTGATTCCTTTCCGAACCAGCAGGGGTGCCGCAGTCACACTGTTCTCCATCAGAGGGTGGTCCCTCACAAATGTCAGCACCTTGTCGGGAAGTTTTAGGGAGGACTCAAAGCCCTCGGCCTTCAATGCAGTGTTTAAACACTGTTAAAGAGAAGGGAGAAGTTGTTTCTTAGTCATTTATCGCAGTAAAGCCAAATAAAATGCATGCAGATGCTACATTTAAAGTGTGGGAAGAACTGAGGTATGAATTTAAGCTAGAGTTTATTTTCATTTATTATTATTTAATAAATAATAAACTAAATATTGTTCAGTGTTAGCCAAGAAGTTTGACGGACTGCCTTATTTTGCCTTTTTTTTTAACATCTCTTGCTCTTTATTTGTTTATTTGTTTTGTTAAA
Source organism: Archocentrus centrarchus (assembly GCF_007364275.1). Lineage (NCBI taxonomy): Eukaryota > Metazoa > Chordata > Actinopteri > Cichliformes > Cichlidae > Archocentrus > Archocentrus centrarchus. The sequence goes on from NW_022060145.1 coordinate 4,082,240, forward strand.
AAATAACTATTGTAAAAAACAAACAAACAAATGCATAGTGTAAATTACAGGTAGGGACAGAAGACTGTGGAAGCACAGTTTAATACCTGGCCAGGTCTTGGTGTGGGGACTGGCTCATGATTGATCCAGGTGTCACAAGTTTTCTTCAGCTCTTTAAAGGGACCATCCAACACTTTGCTGATGTCAGACAGGCTGAAAACACACACCGCTGACAAGTCTATGCTCTCCCTGTGAAAAAGAAAAAGTGTTTTGTGTGATGGTGAGCCTGGAAGGAAAAAGTTCATTTCTGACGACGTTTAAAAATTAAAGGAAAAAGGTTACATTTTGAAAAAGGCACATCCTACCCCCACCCCCCCAAATGACACTCAGAAGCTGTGCAGTAAATATGAAGTCACAGCAAGGAACCAGCTGAGCTTATTTAAGCATTGGGACTGGATACAGTTTAGCCCCTTCTTCCATTTACTTCAGTCACTTTGTCCATCTCTGTCAGAGCTTATCACTTAAGAGTGGAGTCGGTCTTTTCATCAAGTCTTTATTCACTCCCTTTAGTAACACTAACACAAAACTGTTTCAATTTGAATGCGATAACTCAAGAACAACGTGACCCAGCATGTTCCAACTGATGCCATAGATGCATCTACTAAAAATCTTGGCCGACTTAGTTCTTACCATAATAATGCCAATCACAGACATTTTTTATTCCTGGTTCTTATTTAGCCAATTTGCAAGCTCATATGCACCTCATTAAGATCTATTGAGACGTGGTAATTATGTGTTCCAGGACTTCCAGGGGATTCGTGCCACCTAAAGATACTACTGCCAGGAGGCTGAGGGATATCACTGGCGGCGTACCCTATTTTTTGTACTATCATGCAAATAAACATTGAACAGAGCCCAATAAACAGAAAGAGGGTATCTTGGTCTGGAAAACTATGCATATGCCTGTAATACTGCAATATTCAGAGAATCTACAGTCACCATATGCAGAGGGAAAAGCTACACTGACATTAAGGATGAAGCACTGAGAGAGCTGCTCTATTTCTCTATAACAACAGAAGAGCAGCTACACTAGATTTCCAGTGTTGCAATATCTCATATGACCAAGGCTCTAGTTTGCCCGCTGCCTGCTCCTCAGCTTACCACTGGGAGGTGAACAGTCCGTAGAAGTGTGTGCTTCTGGGGTCGCCTGGAATATGTTGCATGGTGAAAACATCAGTTAGGATGTTATAGCGCTGACCGCTGAGCTTATCCTCGCACACCAGCTGGGCCTTGAGAAAGGTGGTCCAACGTCGCTGTAGAGTCTTCATCCCTCCCACATCAGACTGAATAGAAAAGAGATAATATTAATGGGAATTCAATCAAACAAAGGAATCAGTCAATGATTCAGTCAAGACAGCGGGTTACCTTGCAGACCCGCGCCACCCTGGGCACTTTGACTTTGGTGTAGAAGTCGTACTCTTTGGCCACCTCGTTGAAGAAGAAGTAGATTTTGTCATCGTCTCCTGTCGGGTTGTCCGCAGACTGCTCTATGAAAGCTGAGCTGACAAACTCCGGGTCTGAGGAAAAACACGTGCGGACACACAGTTCTACTTATTCTTGTGGGAGAGTGTGGTTGTATAGCAGCGTCAACATGCGTGACTGTGTGCAAATGTGCCTCACCACTGAGCCAGTTGATGGATCGTTCCGTTCGGATGCGGTCCTGCTCAGGGCCCGTTGCCCGGGAGATGTCGAAGAGTGTTCCCAGAAAGTTACTGGTAGCTGCTGTGTAAAGGATGCCGTCTAAAAGGCAAAAAAGAGAGAAAGTTCATTTTACATAAAGCATAGCAGGAAAGCTTAAAAAGCGTTATCTGAATATTAATTTTGGCCAGAAAGGTCAGCCTGTCATTCACATGGTGGTACTTACCTGCCATAACAGCTGTGTAATGCTGACTGGGCTCAAAAGGACACTTTCCCTTCCCTGTCTCCATCTTCACCCCTTCATCAGCTTTTTCCAGAGTAAAGGTGCTGGCATTCTGCAGAGAGGAGAAGCAGAGGTCACAATTACAATAATAATGGGAATTATATATGTTTTACTAATTTTCTAGTTAATTACAGTGTTTTCTGTCTGATCTCGTACCAGCTGCCTTTTGGTACGTTACACTGCTTAAACATTGATTGTAACTGACTGATTATGATCTCCTGTGCTTAAAAGATTTGGTAACATGTTCTCAAGCAATAAAAGGACACAGTCTATGTTCAGCCAAACACAAACACAATGATATATATCATGAAGCTTGTTCATAGACTCTAAAGCTTTACTATTTATTGAAGTTAAATTAAAGTAAAAAGCATTTGATACATTCTGGCAGGTTTCATTCTATATCTGTCTCGTATGTTGGCGGCACAGCGGTGCAGAAGTTAACACTGTGCTCTGATTTCCTTCCACAGTTGCTATGCAAATGCCAGTCTATTTCCAAATCTATGAATGTGTACCCCAATTTTGGATCTTCTTGTTGTTGTACCATTACTTCAAGGTACAAACCATAAGAGTACAAGCACTCATTATCAATGGCAGTAACTCGGCGTCTACCACCATTGTACCCTTAAAGGTACACTAAGGCTGTCACCCTATGACAGCTGGGATAGGGTCCAGCCCCTCCATGACTCTGAATTGGATAAGCAGCTGAGAAAATGGATGGATGGATGGATGGATGGATTTGGAAAACAGTTGACACCCAGTATGTAACCATATTATTCTTCCCCCTGTCTCTGACTGATCTGTATGACATATTGCATCAGACACTGAATAACAAGAGCATGGACACACTAACCAGGAAGGCACACTGGGGGTCAAAAGCGTAGGTGCCACACACATAGATGCGACCATCTCCTAAAAACTCCAACAGTCGGATGTAGTTCTTGCAGTCACCCTGCAGGGGGAGACAAACAGTAAAAAATAAAGGCAAGGCAATGTATAACATTTCATTTTTAAGCAATTTTTAACAATGAGGAAGCAGGTAGAGTAAATGTGTTTATGTTTGCATGCTTTCATGTATTAAATTTAGATTAGATTAACAATGATTTAACTCAGTGAAAAGGGGTGATAAACATAAATGGATTGAGAGTGACGCACAATAAAACAAGAATCAAGTTCTGAGGAACAAAACTGGAAATTTGAGATGCGTCACTGATAGAGGTGACACTTGAGACACACACACACACACACACACACACACACACACACACACACACACACACACACACACACACACACACACACACACACACACACACAGGCATGAAATTCAAGCTCATTCACTTTCATACGTGTACAATAAACAAACATGTGATCCTCTCTCTTAAAGAGACACTGGATTATATATTTTATATAGCCGTAGAGCCAGCTTCATTTGTCTCTCCTTGTTGTCACACATCAGAAGCTGTTATGGAAAAACACCCTGACTGTCCCATGCCAGTTACCAAGAAACCATGACGTAGGCAATTTTTTTATTAAGCTTGTGTATATATGTGTGTGTGTGTGTGTGTGTGTGTGTGTGTGTGTGTGTGTGTGTGTGTGTGTGTGTGTGTGTGTGTGTGTGTGTGTGTGTGTGTGTGTGTGTGTGTGTGTGCTGTGCACTGTGTGCCATCTTGGATGAGCTTCAGGCCTGATTCACCTCCTCCCCAGAGACCTGATCCTCTCTGATGCCCAGATCATGTCACCCAAACCAGCCCTCCCCTCCCTTCCAGCACCACACACCACCCGCCACGCTGGTACAGCTCCACGTGAGTCGGACAGAGAGCCAAAGACAGAGAGAGAGAGAGAGAAGTGGAGCTCAGGCTGGTAACAAAAGGATCAGCCTGGGATTAGCCATTTCATTGGCCTCAAATTAACCCCATTCATACTAATAAGCTTCATTCACAATCTGGCATGGGGTGGCTCAAATGCCTCTATTCTATTCTATTTGATTTTATTGAATTCTTTTGTACTCTTGATTAAAATGCGGTCCAATTATATGTCTTTCATAGTGAAAACTTTAATGACTTCAGCGCTCATCGTGGAAATAAAATGTCCTCCCACCGAAACATCTAAAAGCTTTTCATGCTTGCTGACATTTACCTATTTAAAGCAATTTTCCGGTAATTACAGATGTATGTGAGTGTGAGTGGACACTGTCCAACTTTCTCCTCCTGGCCTCATGCTCTGCTCTCACCGTCCATTATCTCCTTTTGTCCTGTACTTTTCTCACTCCTTCTCTTCTGCAAACTTTCTCCTGCACAAAGTAGGAACTTATATACAAGATAGCCATATATAAGCATATACAAGATAGCCATAGGTGATAAAATTGTAAAACCTGAAGTAAATTAAATATTGATTCGCAGAAATTGTTTTTTTTTTTCCCTCAAAGCTGCTATTCAGCTTAATTTTAATTATGTAGCACCAGATTGCAACAACAGCCATCTCTAGTCACTCTATATTATAGGGTTATAAACAGTAACCTAATCTCCAACAATCCACCTCAGTGACAGTGAGGAGAACATGAAGACACCTCCAGCAGAAGGAGAAGATGAAACGTATCAATCCCAGCACACAACGCTGCAGAACTCCATCATTATTTGTGGCGTGAGGAATACTCAGTATAGCACTTGGCCGACTGTTCTGGTTTCATTGCTCTCACCAGCATCAGCTGGAAGCTTTTTTTTTGGTCTTTCCCAGTATGTGTTACCCACTCAGCAACAAACAGCAGTTACTGGATTTCCCTTCATTTTCATTATTAAGGGTGCATTTCTGCAAGATTCTTACGACACTGCATAGTAAAAGATTTATTTGAAAAAAAAGAAAAGAAAAAGGAAAACCTCCGGTGACACCCCCCCCACCCCACCCCCAGGTATTTAGTGCCAATGACGCAGTAATTAGTGAAGTATGATGACTGTATGCATGTACAGCCTCTGGTTACAAAAATACTAAAGTTTTGTAACACCTTATGATAAATGTGATGATGGCATCAAACTCTAGTAAGATCTAATTTCAATGTGAGCTACTGCTAACTTGCCCTTATTTGAGTCTGCAATTCTTGCATGAGTCACACACACACACACACACACACACACACACACACACACACTCAGGCAGGTAGTCTGATGTTGAGTCTATTGTCTTGTCTCTGTGATCTTCATTTCTTCCCACTTCCTCTCTCACCATTGGTCTCCCTCCCCTCCTGTTCCCCCCTCCCCTCCCTGTTTTCATTCTGACTCGCATGTAATCTTGTAATCAATGCCTTTGCAGAAAAAAACACAACCTTTTCCTGGCTTTATGGGTCTTTCACCTCCTTACAGTGGAAAACAGTAAACTGTGCTGATGGTGATTGTATGAAATGGGTCAAAACTAATTGCACTTCCTTTCTTTTGAAACACTGACCTTCCATTCGCTTTGTTTGTCTTTTGATTTGACCCATTTTTTCTGGTCTGATTCATTATGGAGGATTATCACACCATTTAAGGGAAAGTTTAGTGTTTTTCTGTCTATAAGACTAACCTCAGACCCTCCACACTGCACTATGATGGCCAAGCTCTATTTCAGTGTGTTACTTTTTGTTTAAACAACTAATCCGTAAAATACAACAGAAGAAACGTAGATTTGATGCATGTTTCTGTGAGCAGGTTGGTCACAGCATAATGACACATACAGCTCGAGTGGACGGTGCGCTCTAGTTAATCAGTTTCCATTGTCAGTCACTGGACATCTGTGACTTCACATCCATCCTCTCTTACTCTTTCTGTTTTTCCATCTCTCGCTCTCTCTCTCTACACACACACACACACACACACACACACACACACACACACACACACACACACACACACACACACCCCTGGTGAGACACTGGCATATATCCCAGAACTTCCCATCCAATGCCCAACAGCACAGGTTTGTAAAGCACATACACAGACACACAAATGCTTGGTGCAGCACAAAATAAAGGCAGAGGCAGATGATATTTAGGATAACTTTGGCGGCCTTCAAATATTTGTCCTATATGAAGAAGTAGTGTACAGTCACATTCATGTATACATGGGTTGGGTATGAATGCAGTCCTGTGCAAATTATTAGTATATTTGCATAAATTCATTGTCTCATCTTTTCATGAGATTTTTTTTTTTTGACAATTACAAAATATCAAAAATCGCCAGCATTCCAAAGGTTTGGATTCGTCATCATTTTTTTTGTCTGATTTAATACCTTTTAGTCCTTCACCAAATCCAGTGTGTTTAGGTTTATCCAACACGCAGAATAATTAAATAAATAGAATACTCAAAGGCCTAACATTTAATTTAATAAGTGATTTGGATATAAAAAATAAAGCCAGATATTCTCATTTACGTAGTAACTCAAATATTAGAGATGATCGGTGTAGTTCGAGGACATTCGAATGGTTTATTAGATATTTTCTAGGTCCCTGCTGAGCCGAATGACTGGTTCCTGAATGAAATGGAACTTTCAGTGGTACAGTAGGTGTGCTTTCCAGTCTGTTTACCACAATAATGGCGGTCAAAGCCACTAGTCTGTTGGTAACATGTTTCCGAACTGGAAGAGTTAAGACAGGACTAAAGCATTTGCATTACCTCAGTGTTCATAGTTCAGCTGAATTAGACAAAGTAACACACAGACAAACGTGCACAATTCTCACCTCCGTCTTTCCCTTTCCCACACATGACTTCCTCTTTTCTACTGGCACATCCCAAATAATCTGCAGGAAGAAAGAAGATAAACAGACGTAGCTGGGTAAGTCTGCCAGTTGCTCACGTGTAGCTGTTTGATAATCACTATTAAACTAGAGTTCTTTTTATTTTTTCCTAAACTATATTTGTAAATGAGCCCAACTGCAAAATCAATTCAAGATCATTCACCTGAGAGACCTAAATCTATGATACTGAACTTGTAAACCTGATTAGAACAGTAAGTTTTGCACAGAAATTTGTTCTTATAAATCACTGAAATCTTTCTTAAAAAGGACACTAAAACACAGGAATATGCTGAATAAATTGTGACAAATATTACCACAATATGCCCAATATATGTTTTAGCAGAGAGCACCAAAATACTCCTTTCCAAGCTTGCTCACACTTTGACAGCACTCCTACCTTTAATGGTTTTTTGTCATTGAGTTTGTTGGTATCTACGGCCAGTATGGCATCCCTGGCACCCAGGAACAGCATGCCCGATAAACGGTCCAGCAGGAAGGTGCTGATGTTTGCCACATCCCTGAACGTCTCCGGCCCGAGAATCACGTCTGTCGGGCAAAGGGAGAGGGAGGGAGAGAGAGAGAGAGAGGGGGCAAGATTTTAAAGAGTGCCACTGGCAATAACAGGATCTACATGAATTCGGAAAGACACACTCAGAGAACCGGGCTCGGAAAAAAAAATACATCTGCTCGCTGCCTCCTTGACCCTTGTAAGTGTGGGAAGAAATGGTTGACAGGATCAGATTAATCACACATCATATTCCAAGTGGTTTAAAGAGATAAAGGGATGGAGGGATGAGAATAGGAGGAAAGAGATGAGAGTCACCCCTGTTTTACACTGTCCTCTTACACAATCACAGCCACAGATTAACTCCTAATCTCTCTGAGCTTTTTTCATCATTCTTTTCACTCAGTGTTTACAGCCATTTTTGTGTCCTTCTCTCTCGACAGTGATCCGCTGCATACAACAAAGGTGTCCCGTCCCGTCCTCTCCGGAAACAACCCTCTGTTAGCCTGTGTTTTAAACACTGTGTCCTTGTTCAAAAGCAAACCCACTGCAGAGGAGGAAATACAACAAACTAAATTATGCATAATCATAATGTATAATATATGACGGATTCATCTTTTACATAAAACATGCTGTGTAATATCATCTATAATTGTCTCCTTAATCTAAAAACTATCACATGAATCAAATCCCCAAAGCTTTTGAATTGTGCTCCAGCTCTTGTTTGCTCTCTCACTCAGTCACTCTCCCTCCTACTCCTTCTGCTCTAGGACAAAGCGTGTGTGTGTGTGTGTGTGTGTGTGTATTCATGTCCCAGCTGCTGAGAGGAAAGAGCACAGCTGTGTTCTGAACTTCTTTTGAGTAGTGGTGAGAGATTTTGTGTGTGTGTGTGTGTGTGTGTGTGTGTGTGTGTGTGTGTGTGTGTGTGTGTGTGTGTGTGTGTGTGTGTGTGTGTGTGTGTGTGTGTGTGATTTAGCAGTCTTTTTGGCTTTTTCTTTTTTTTTTTTGAAGTCCTCCGATACCAACCTTTTCAGCCCCACGACAAAAGCCGGCCACGGCTTCACTTCCAAAGGAGGAGGAGCCAGCAGTTGGTTTCGAAAGGCCAATCAAACACACAGAAACACAGAAACACACTACAAAGAAAGATGACGAATCAGATGACGGAGGCATGCTAATGAGTGCGGCATGTGGTGTTAATTTTACCTCAAACAAGCTAACGAGAGCAAAACAGATAATATGAATTACTTACTGCACTTGCACAATTAAACAATTAATGACTCATGACTAATGACAACAACAGAGCCAACTCCCATGTGTGTGCGCACAGGGCAAATGTGGCCTGTGAGAAACTATGCTTATGACCTGTACGCACACCTTTATTGACAAACTCAACACCTATCGACTGAAATCTAGAGTAACAAAGACAAATCAGCCCTGTGGGTGCAGAAATTTAAATTACCGTTCTAAACAGAAGTTTGTCTGTGAACAGCTCTCATTGTTTACGTATTGTACATATTCATAATAACACAATTATTACCTATAATGGCTCTATTTATTTTAAATCATATGAAACTCTTGAATATTAATGGAATCAGGCTTTTAAAAAAATGAAGGCCATCAACTGGGCAGCTGTGAATTAATCAGAGAGTCAGGGGTTCAATTCTCTGCTCCTGAGCTCCACATATCGAAGTGTCCTTGTGCAAGAGACTGAAGCCAACAACTGTATGCACACAGATTGCGTTTGATAATACAAGAAAAGGGCTCTGTAACTGCAGTGTTGAAGGTGGAAACACACTGAAAGTCACACTGAATTATGGTGACTTATGGGTAGCATTGGAAATCTCAATTTAAAGTTTTCTTCAGAACAACTTCTGTGAGTCTGTAATCCGGGACGGGGTCAGGAAGTGATGTCACACCACCAATATCTAAAGTTTCCGAGCTTTAGCTGGCCTATAATTAACTGCGGCCATGGTAGACCACATAAAGCTCAAGCAGCAACACTTCTGTTAATTAAACCAAACAAGAGTGCATGTGGCTGCATATGCACTTGTGTTTAAGAGGAATACAGTGTTACTTTCAATAAGCAGCCATATATCACCCTAAAAAAAAAAAGATCACAGACATGTTATGTTTCATATCTACTAATGGCGACATTAGTATTAGATACGAGAACAAGCAGCATTCCTTTGTGCATTTCTTACATAGAACTTAGAAGGATAAAGAGAAGAGAGTAATAGCACACACCCTGTATTATTATGCAGGCAGAGCAAAGAAGGTGACACCGGGAGACACTGAGAGGGAGTGTATTCAATGCACAAACAATCTGAACATTTATTTGTTCACCTACAGATAGCAATTTAGAAGTCATTTCAAACTCGATATATTCCACAAATTATATAGAAGAAAGTATTCCTGGAGGAAAATCCTTTGAGGATCACAAATGGAGTTTAAAGAAACGTGACACACAATTTGGCAGCTGTCGACTAAATGATTAAAACTAGAACAATCATTTTCTTTCCTGTAACGGTGGGTGGGACTACATCCAGTTACTTTTATAAATGGCGCTCGGCGTTGACATGGTTTTCCACTTAGAGCTCGTCTGGGCGTCCGCCTGTGTGGCATGCAAAAAAAAAAAAAAAAAGACCCCAACATGCTGACATCTGCTTGTAACTGAATCACAGACAATTTCTACGTCCCCCCGCCTGAATCCAGACTCCCCCATCCAGTCAGTCTGTGTCTGTTTCCCGTAACATTTCACATGAATGTCATTTCTCATTCACTAAGAAGCCATCTGTTCGGCTAAAAACCTCCAGGCAGTCAACAAGCGAGAGCGGCTCGGATTTGCTAGTGGAGGGCTGGCACTTCCTGAAAAGCAGCCAATATGAAGAAGGAGATTGAGATCGATATAATATAAAAGGAGACATACGCACACTCAAGCACGTGTGTGTTTATGTGTGACGTGTTGCCCTTGATTAAAAGTTTCTTTTTTTTGGGGGGGTTTTTTTTGGAGTACCGCGTCCTTCTTCCACTTTTACACCCCAAGCTACTGAAATAAACAGCTTCCTCCTCAATCTGTCAGTCAAAGTTGGCTTCAAATGAAAGATGAGACAGGAGGCAATAATGCATTAGAGACCTCTCCGTCTCTTTCTCACTTCTTTTTCTTTTTATATTTGTCACTTCTCTTTATCTGCTCTGTCATCGTTCATATTTTTTGTCACTCACCGAATGGGCCCCACTTCTTTAAACACCCTGTACGGACTGTTTCCTCTTGCTGGACCGATATATACATATGTGCACACACACAAACACACACACACACACACACAGATGGAAGCAGACATGAGTGTTTGTGACAGAGGCTAAAGGCAAGGTCTGGAGATATGTCCTTGCGAACTGGAAGTCTCTCGCTGTGTAGGACAACGCACACGCATGCACACGGAGCCACCACCTGCTGTGCACCCTAATGTAGAGAGATGATTCCTAGAGCTACACCATCTGCCCTTCTCACACACAGTCACCCCCCCCCCCCCCCCCCCCCCCCCCCGCAACAAACACACACACACCTCTAAACCAACCCATCGAGGCACACACTAAAAGAGGCACAAAGAAAAAACATACAATTTCTTCTTTTTCATCTCCTATTTGTCTTTTTATCTTCACGAAGGCGTCGCTGGTTTTTTTCGAGGGACTTTCTGAATACATTTGGTTTGACGTGAGTCACGGGGGCGAAAGGAGGATGCTCCGCAGTTTAGGTAAATGCCTCCTCTCTGACAGCAGGAGCCTGCAGCATACAACCTATCGCATCTCACTTCCTGTGTGTCTTTGCAAAAGGACGCGTGTTGCAACAAACAACAGGAGGCCAGGCTTAAGTGTGTGTAATCTTTAAAATCCTTGTGCTCTGCTATAGAACGCAGTAGATTAACATAATAAAGGGATAATAGAATCGGTCTCGTCTTTAACCACTGTATAGCTTCTGCATAGTATGTGCATATTTTTAAATTAGCTTGTATTTTCTAGTCAATTATCATTATCTGCTGAGGAAAATACCTGGCTCTTTAACTGCTACACTGTGCTTGGTGTCTGCTGCTGAGCAGGTACTACTATCAGTGCATGCTTTGGATTGAAATAGCATGAAACTGCTGTGCGAGAGTGAAATAAACTACAAGGTTACAGGCACGAAAGCAGAAAAAACTTAAAGACTGTAAAACATTCCTACATTCTCAGTGATAGACATCTGTGGCCGGTTGACCATAGGTGCAGATTCTGGAGGTCACTCAGACTAGAAAAGAGCTACACAGATGCTATGTGATTTCCCGGTGTGTGAATGAGTAATAATTTACTGGGTACCTTGCAGCTAATTTTCCAACTTTATAAAAAGGTCCATTTCTGTACTGTTACAGACTGGTTTCCTTAAGGTTCGAACCACAAGAGCATAAATAAGTACCCCCTGTCAAGGGCACAAAGGCAGGACTGTACCAGTGAGGTACACTAATGTAATTTATTTCTCTAACAGTGTGAGGGGAACTGCTGATCATCTGGTGATAATTCTTTTCCTTTCACCACCACAGGAGACACAGTCACATGCACACAGAGGTCTGATTATTTTTTTCAGCATAAAGGCCTTTGTTCTCCTGCCTGGATCAATAAATACAAAGAAATATAAAAGTAGTAACCAAACAGGTGCTTTTTTAAAAATGCCATGAAATAAAACAAATGTCACCGAAACCATACAGAAAATGCAGGTTTCAGCAGGAAATGAGGAAACGCACATTTAAAAAAAAGGATTCATATGATGCATCTAGAAAAACCTGGTGACCTTAAGCATGCTGGAAAAAGAAAAAGAAATCACACCCTGAGTTAAAAGCGACTGGTGTGAGTATAAATGAATAAGTAGTCCTAAAATACAAAATTCTCTCCCCTGCCATGAATCATTCATTCATTATACATTAAACATGACCGAGAGACAGCCAGGGAGGGAGACCAACAGAGTCTCTGTGTGTGTGTGTGTGTGTGGGGGGGGGGGGGGGGGGGGTGTCCATTAAGAGTTTAATAAACTGGCTTTTGCTCTGGGGGACCAGCCTTGACTGCAGGGCATTGTGGGACTGGACCAACCAGGAAGTGATAAATTATACACCTCCCTTGTTCAACTGTCAATCAAAATTGACGGGATGGAGAGAAGAGATGCAGGGAAGCACACACGCACACACACACACACACACAGATTCCTGCCCCCACAGTCTCTCAACAACACACACACACACACACACACACACAGAGTCAGCCCCTACGGTGAGACAGGACACAGCTGCACGACCAACACAGTCCCACACTCTGCAAAAACACACATTTACACACTACTATCATCCACTCAATGCCATTTTCCAATTTTCCAGCTGCTGTTTCCTCTGAATTGTTCTGCAGCAGTTGGGGGCAGACGTACTTCAAAGGTTAAAAGGGATCGACCAGATTTTGGCAGATCGTCCTGTTAGGCAGCGTGCACATTAGCTGGCTCCCCTGCTCCATGCTAACACTTCAGCATGCATCATGTCGAAGCAGATAACCATCCTGTCTTTCGCACGCAGCTATAAAGCCTGTTCCAGTGATAGAAATATGTTTGAGGCTATTGCTGCCAGGATTGATCTAGCAAAGCCAGGTAAAGCAGGTCAAGCAGAGAAGCTTTTCACCGGTGCATACCTAAACAGCTGTTTTACAACTCTCTCTATTTATTTATGTCAAAGAAATTATAAAAGAGGAATCCTGAATAGAAAACTATGGTGAGATTTTGTGACTCCAAAGACCCAACCCCCATACAAGGTCACAAGGTGACGTGTACACTGTAGGAGCTAAATCCACAAACACTGTCTGTCTATTGCAGCTCCCTGACACGTGTGTGGATTTTGTGAAACAATCTGCATAGCAGTAGTCAGGGTTGAGCCAATGGACGATGACGTTGGGGATCAATGGCAGCTTGTATTGCAGCTCACCAATTTAATGCATCAATTTCCACATCGATGCCTTAAATCAATGTGGGGAGCTGATCTATCACTGTTAAATGACAGAAAACAAGAATTTTTTTTTTTTTTTTTACATCAGAGGTTAATGTGACTGGATTTGCAGAGACGTGTTTCTCTCATCACCTTAACTTTTTTGAGGGTGAAAATCCTGGCTGTGCAGGGGAGGACATGGTGCACATCGACACAGGTGAGGTAATTTGCACAGAAAAAAAAACTGAATCATACAGCAGACGTATCAGTCTAAGGTGAATGAGTGAAGAGCCGTTATGACTCAATATGGGTATTAGCTGTCCAGAAGATGCCCGTCTTAACTTAGTAGGTCAAAGCATTCATCGTTGTATGTGAATGTTTCTTCATGCTGGAAATGAGAAAATAACCTCCCGGCGTGTGCGTTTCTCTGTCACCCAATCACTTTTTTCTCTTTTTTAGTGTCGTGGAGGTTAGTGGGTAGCCAGCAATGCTATCAGGGATCAATGATGCCACAGAGGGGACGACAGAACAGAATCACCAATCATTTCTGGTGATTCTATAAAGTTTATATTTCTGGGTAACTATTGAAAATGCAGTTATGAATCTCTCCAAATTCCTCTAGTTGTTGGCACAAAATAACTTGGCTAAATGTCAAATAAGGCTAAATAATTCAAATTTTCAAGAATAGATATAATACAAGCAGTGGCATCTTTCAAATACACTTTACAATAAGAAGCATCCAGACAATGTCAGTTGTTACTTAGATTGTGCGTGTGTGTGTGTGTGTGTGTGTGTGTGTGTGTGTGTGTGTGTGTGTGTGTGTGTGTGTGTGTGTGTGTGTGTGTGTGTGTGTGTGTGTGTGATCTTTGGTTAACCCCTCGCTATTGTTCCTCAGTGGTTCATTGTCCCTGTCTTGACTGATGACAGCAGTTGGCTATTCAGCCACATCCTGCCTCAAAGAGCTGTGATAGAGAGGGAGGCAGACAGTTCCACACAGAGTGTTGCAGAAATTGAAATTAAAACACAAACGTGTTTATAAAAAGGTTGGCCTGCATCTTCGAGACTCCGTGTTCTTTTCTAATGATGGAAGTGATGAAACATCACAGTCTAATTTGCTGTATATGTGTGACAAAGATCAAAAGACTTCAAGTCAAAGACAGACAGACAATCCTCCTCTTGTACTCGTCTCTATTTACAGTGAATTTCCGCCTTGTTTCAGACGTTAAATGGTCTGACAAGGGCACAATGCCAGTGTGCCCAAAATATCTACAGAAAGACAGATCATCATTTAGCTCTTTCAAGCATCAGTCACTACATACCAATGCAACCGATAGCTAAAACGGCTAAAACTTAACAAGTGTGCGACATGTTTTATGTACAGACACACTCGATGTTGAAAAGTTAATTTCCCTGAAGTGTTTGCAGCTGCAGTTTGGCACATTTACATGTAATCAGGCAAACTCCAAAGAGCCACACTGCAACAATCCAGCGCCTTCATCCAAACATCAGATCAACGCTTTATCATTTGAAAGAGTAACAGTGAGAAATAGCGATATATTTTACATGGGTGCATCAATGTCACAGCTCAGTTCTGAACTATATAAGTGCAGCATACCGATTATATAACAGATAACCCAACAAAGAGCAACGAGGTCAAGATGAACTCACAGCAGCTTGTTTTCCTTTGAGTTAGACACATTAGAGACACAGCAGTGGGCTGTGCCAGTGTGTCTGCAAATTTCATCAAGTCAAATGTAATAGCTTGTAAGACATTTAATGGCTGCTATAATAAAATATAAGACCAATTTTGCCCCAGAAATTAACAACAGTTCTTCCAATCAGAGCGTAGCGTCTGTGTTTGTGTGACTGAAAAACCCATAAAATCTTTGGACCTTTGACAGTGACATTGGGTGTGCGACAGCTTTAGAGGGGACTGCAAACATTTCAGTCCTGTCTGAGGTCAGGCTGATGTCTTATATTTTATATTTGTCTGTCTGCTACATAAACCTTAATTGAAAATGTCTCTGATAAAGAAAATAAAACAGAGGAGTAGGGTAACGACCTTCCACTCCCCTAATGCAATGATGCAAGTATGTCAATGCGGTAGATACCAACCAACGCTATGGAAGGTTTATCCTCTTCATTTACAAATAATACAATTGGAAATGTAACTGTAAATTATTGCAATAATCTATTCTGCAGCTATAAATGTTAATAAGTAGCAGGAACAATCAGAGAATCCAAGCCCTTCCTCATTACAGGGTCATGATTCATCGGGAAAGGGTTAATAAATGTTTCACCAAAGACTATCATACTATCAAATGAATAAGCCTCCTCTCGTGCATGAGTTGGAGACCGACATTAAAAGTTTCTGCAACCTCAGTTTTAGATCTTATATACCGCACCTTGGGATAAGTATGGATAATATTTCCCTCTCTAATGTGAAAACAATCTCTGGTCTTTTATCACCCTGCCTTGAAATGCAGGCAGGCATCGCAGGGCACTAACAATGAGCAAAACATGTTTGAGTGGAAGAGGAAAACATTGGTTAGAACTCATAAATCCTTTGATTTAAAAAAAAAAAGTTTCTTATTAGACAACAATGCCTACTTTGTAGTGTATATCCATTATCTGTCCTCCCCCTCAGAAGTGAAGACATCAAAAAAAGACCAAATGACCCTGACACACAGCATCGGCCTCTCCTTTGAGGTTCTCACTTGGAGCAGAAATACGCACATTAAAAGTCCAAAGGGAAGCGGTCCATATCAAGCAAAGATAGAAAAGGCTGAGAAATGAGAAAAGGGAGAAGATGTGGTATGAGGGAACGAAAACAACAGAAGTAGCAGAAAATAACTGAAAGACAAAGAGAGGAGGAGGAGGAGTACAAGAGAAGGTGAGGTGGAGGCGGTCCGAGGTTACAGCGACTTCATCACTTAATGATCTGCTACTCCTCTTCTTCTTCTGGGACTTTTTATTGTTCCACTTTTCCTCTCGGGGCATGATGCTGTGCGCATTTGTGTGTTCATACTTGGATGATTTTTTTTTTTTTTTTTGGTCATATCTTCAATTCTCTCACCTCTCTCTCCCTTTTACCAGCCTCCCACTATCTTTTTCTCTTCCCCAGTTTTCCCAGTTTCTCTCCCACCCCCAACCTCCCCTCTCTCTCCCCCTCCCCTCTCTCTCTGGCTCTGGGTGATAAGCAGTAGCACTACTAATCAGGCTTGCCCTAAATTCACCCATGCCCTGCAGGATTAGCACGCGTGTGTGAGTGTGCAGTGTGCCTCTGTGTGTGTGTGTTGGTTTAGAAGCTGTGTGCCGGCAGCATTCATCAGCTCTCACACGAGGTGTATGTACATAAAGTCCAGTGTGTATGTGTATATGAATGTGTATGTGTAATGTGCAACAGAAAGAGAGAGAGTCTGTATGAATGAGTCACTGAGTCAACACAATCCTGCTATTTTTATCTTACAGTAAGACTGTACTGCTAGATACAATAACTCCATCTTATTGCATAATATAAGCATCTCTTAATAATATAATAGATCTTTTTTATATATATAGAAATAAAAGACATTTTCCTAAAATGCCTGTATGTGAAAAGGTGAAAGAATGACCAGTTAAGGCTAGTAAAAGTAAAACAAACCCGTTAATCATAAGAAAGAACTGAATTAAAAACAAACGTGTCTGGAAATTTGTATTACTGTGTGACGCGGTAACATCACCCACACAAAGACTCACCTGCCTCACTGTGTTCAGCTCCGGCCGGTGGATTTAGACTAAACAGTCGGAGACTCTCTAA
This sequence comes from Archocentrus centrarchus, assembly GCF_007364275.1. Classification (NCBI taxonomy): domain Eukaryota; kingdom Metazoa; phylum Chordata; class Actinopteri; order Cichliformes; family Cichlidae; genus Archocentrus; species Archocentrus centrarchus. The sequence continues at coordinate 4,099,250 of NW_022060145.1, forward strand.
AGCCAAACAGAGCAGGAGCAGCCATAATATCTGCCGCACTGCAACAGTTGCTCTGGATCTTTTTTGGCTCGTCACCCCTTAAACCGGGACAACATGTACTTGTGAAGTCACGTAATTAGATGTAAATTATGAGCAGTTCGGAATTTGCTTCACAAACTGCTTCATCTAAAGGATTTGCAAAAAGGTCTGAAGAACATCGCACGAGTCGGGCTGTTTTTCTTCCTTCCATACTTTGAATTTATTACTTCATATCATGTATTACATGTTTTAAATGTGGCGCAGTGTCACTATGATCTGCTGTGCTGAAATGCGAGAGGCTTAGCTTCTAGTGGAAGGACTAAAACAAAAGAGATCAATTATGTATTTAGTGTGTGATTTGCTGAAACCTTCAAAGTGATGCGTTAAACGGTAGATGCCACCGCTACAGCAAACTCTTTGCTCCTGAGAATTTACAGATGGAGGAAAATGTTTTCCTTTCTGACTGACTGAGCACGCGGCTTATGTTATGTGTTCAGTTGAGTAATATTGCTGCTACAGATGATTTCCCATGAGTGCAGAGAAAACAACAACAGTGCTCTGAGAGAAAAGGCAAAGGAAACTGTTAAATAGGCAGAAGTTGCATGATGGAGAGAGAGATATGTGGACACAAACCAAATGCTGTGAAATTAAGCCAAGCGTGATCTTTACGCATGCATGCACACACACACACACACACACGTGCACACCTGTTGATACAGGCTGGTTTGTGTGCTTCATCATGCGGGGTTTCTATGCATATATGCGCTTACAATTCTCCTGTAGTTCTTTTTGCCTTAAAGCTCAACTATCTTCACACACACCCGCACAGGGACCCCACACCTTTCTCATTATAACTGAGCAAACCGTTCAGCTGCAGCGAGCATCTGTACACAGTGGCCGCCTCACACACGACACGCTGACACACTTGCAAGTTTCTGAGGCAACAGCTGGACGGTGTTGCATGCGAGTCACCGATGACCTTTGCAGCCACAAGCCACGGGTCACGGGTTGAGTAAGGTTCGAAAATGGAAGACCAGCAGGAACTGAAACCACATGCCCCCTCACACAAACACCGACACACATGCAAACTTCTTTCTCATATCTATTTCCTCTGAAATTTTGATGCTTGATGACCTGTTTAAAGTCAACCCTTTTGATGAAAGCAGTTATTCTTAACACGCTGACGTGACTTCGGGAAACTGGTCAATACTGTGAAAAACCACAATCTATTTATGACTTCCACTAAAAAAAAAAAAAAAATACCCTTTTAAAATAGAAAAGCCAGAGCCTCTCAGTAAAAGTTAACCTCACAAAGACTAGGTGAGAATGTGCTCTTATTTATAGGTCTAGACAAGCAGCGTTACAAAGACTGCTGAACAATAATGAGCACTAAGTATGAGTGTGGGTGTTAAAGTGTGGAAACTTTAGTTAATAATTAATATGAAGTTTCCCGTCCACTGCTGATATTGACAATGTTGATTCACCTACACACACGCCCTGTGTGTTTTATACCAATTTCCTCTCCCACATGCATGAGTGATAAATGATTCTCCCATTTCCACTTCCTGGTTTGTAAAAAGATAACAAATTGAAAAAAAAATAAAAGGCAGTGAACAGCATAAACAAAACAGCATGAAAAAAAGGGGAAAGGGAGATATGGCCTTTTGTCTGGAAACAGCTTTTAGCAACAAGCAAGCAGCGAGTCCATTAGTGGACCAGATAGTAATAGAGGCTAATAGGGAAGGGAGCCGGTAATCAATAATAGATACATCAGTTAGCTGCCTGTTGGCCTGGATGGCTGAGAGGAGAGGAGAGGAGAGGAGAGGAGAGGAGAGGAGAGGAGAGGAGAGGAGAGGAGAGGAGAGGAGAGGAGAGGAGAGGAGAGGAGAGGAGAGGAGAGGAGAGGAGAGGAGAGGGGGACTCTGTGTGTCAGTAGCTTTCCAATCTCTCATCACAGCTAGCATCCATGATTATCTGCACCTCAACCACTCTCCCCTCTCCCTTTTCTGTCCTCAAAAATGACATCATTTGGCCTGAGGATAGTCCAGTGAGCAGGGTTTGGGGGGGTCTACTGTCAGAAATGATGACAGAAAGTATGTAAGAATGAGACTTTAACATCTAAAGAGGCAGCGGGTACTCATCCACAGTGTACACTATGTTGCGGTGCCATATTTTGACAGTAGCCCAGAATGGATGAACCACACACCTGTTCTAGAGAGGGGATTCTGTGTTTTTAGTTGCACACTCAGGTTCTCATCGAGGAAAGTGTGAGGTGAGGGGGACTGAAATGATTGCAATCTGCAACACAACTGCTAGAACTCACAAAATCCCATATGCTGCTCTTTTTTCTCAGAATATTTTTTTTAAAAAAGGAAAGTTAAGCAAAATACTGGGGTGAGGAGATATCAAGAGCTACTGTGAACAATAATAAAAGCTAATTGTAAATAGGCTTGTGACTGCTGAGCCTAGCACTTTAACACACAGGGAGAGGCATGAAAAGCAGACATGGAGTGATTAAAACAAACACACCAGTCCTCCACATGTCTCATTATCATGAGTGGAAACCAAAAAGGTCTACCTCCCCCATCTGGTTTAAAAAAAAAAAAAAAAAAAGAAGAAGAAGAAGAAAAAAATCCATCCATGGAGCCATTTGCGAAAGCCACAGTAGCACATATACACCCACAGGTGACCCCATATCCTAGATTCCACAGCCTAACCCTTTAATCACACCAACATCTGTTTCCATGGACCACATTTCCATCACATGAAACCCAACCTTATTACCGTGACAATAAACCCACCGTGATCGAGTTTTTTTGAATAAATGTTTTTTTTTAGGTTGTACCTTTGTGCAGTTTCCATCTTTGTAGCTATGAGAAACATGCTGAGGTATAAGGGGTAGGCAGTGATGGTCATACTTCTTCTGTCAACATAAGAAGCCAAGTAAAATAAAGATGACTAGACACCCCCCCCCCCCCCCCCCCCCCCCCCCCCCCCCCCCCCCCCCCATACACTCCTCCAGGAAGTGGAGGGAGTGAGGGGGTGTCTATGCACCACCCCACAGGAGCCTGCACCCTAGTTTGAGGGCCACTGGGTGAAGAAGGAGTCATTATAATACTTTGTTGAGATTGTACGAGGAAGCTGATTACATTTAAATGAAAAAAATTATATTTTGGCAGTGTGGCAGCATAACGAGTATTCTGCTGAACATTTACCACCTTCACACATGCAGACTGTCACTGACTGGGTGTCTCCTAGTGGAGAGGCTAAAGTTTTGAAGAGGTACCCTGCTATTCTGAGTTGGTACATATAAAAAGGCTCATACAACTTCCTGCACTAGTACTGCCTTTTAGTATTGGAAAAAAAAAAAATCCATAAAAGCTACTGGGATGTAAAATTAAACCAAGCCTTTCTTTAAACTCTAAAAGCTGGATTGAAAACGACATATATTGACCCGACGTTGCTTCCAAAACACCCATTTTGTTCATGATGTCTGTTCTTGGCACAGAACAAAGCAGGCAGTGTGTTGAACTGAGTTTGGCCACTGACACGGACCACAGATCAAAGCAACCAACATTTAACTACTAGCAAGTGACTAACCCTGAGGCTACGTGCATGTGTTTTGGGGGATACTGTGTGAATGCCAAAATACATAACGCCCTCATTCCAAGTTCTTGATTCAGTGTTTTAGCTTGAATAAAATGCAGACCGAATAAACCTCGAAAGTTTATCAGGACCGGCATCAATCTTTCTCTCGTTTCCTCTTTTTTGTCGTTTCTTGGCCTTTCTCCAGGTACAGTCGTTGGTGCTCTTCGTAAGATCTGAGACTTTGCTGGCACTCCCAGAACAGCTCATCCTGAGTAGGATGCTCTGAGCAGCTCCCTCACCCTGCTTCTCTGCTCCTTTCCTTTTCAGTTTAAAGAACAATGGACACATTGTTGCCAAGACACAAGTGACTCTCTATGCCTCTCTGTCTCACATTACCAAAACTGTCTCTTCCTCAGCTATAAAGTCTGAGCTTCAACTTCACGCATTGAAACCCACACACGTTAAAACACACACCCCACCGTGTGTATTTATATTCAAGGTTCCACTCTGGAAGTTCTCACCAGACAGTGACATAAACATGGCACCTTTTGTGACCTGTGACCCCCTCGCTCTTTACAGTCTGATACTCTCACATACTTTTAGCAGTAAAGCAACTGATAACACTTAGAATTCAGTATCAGTCGTGTGTGTGTGTGTGTGTGTGTGTGTGTGTGTGTGTGTGTGTGTGTGTGTGTGTGTGTGTGTGTGTGTGTGTGTGTGTGTGTGTGTGTGTGTGTGAGATAGAGGGGGGATAGTGACCTTGCAACTGCACAGAAACCAGTCTCACACAGTGAAACCATGCAGGATCCCAAAACAGAGAGGCAAAAAGACAGGGAAAAATAACTATTTCCTGCAAGAAGTACAGATTCCCACTTCCCCTCCTCCTTTCGCTCACTTTTTCCCTGCTACCTATACTTCCCTCCATACTTGGCTGCATTATCAAGGTCAGCTGGATCCCAGTTTGTTTTGATGCTCCTTCAAATTGCATTTGTTAGCAGTTCACTGCCTCACTCCCTCGCAGCTTGTGTGTGAGCAGTTTTAGAAGCTATTTAGCATACCACCAAATCACAGCAGGAGCTCCACAAGGGGGAAAAACAGAAAGACAGAGAGTGAGAGGGAAAGAGAGGCAGAGGCACAGGGGAATGTGAATAAATAAAGGTACTAAGCAGAAGGAAGAGAAAGGGGGCAGAGAGAGTGGAGAGCGTGAGTGAGCTAGAAAACACAAGAAATTGGGAAATGAAGTGGGAAGAGTGCGAGGTATGATGAGCAAATACAAACAAGCTACCTGTACACACCTTGCGATTGTTCCCATATGAATTTTGGTATCAAATGGCGACACACTGTAATCCAATAAAAGTCACGTAATAAACAGCTGTGCGGTTGCAGGGTGGAGTTTCCAAGGACCGGACATGTTGTTGTACTTAGGATGTTTGAATGGTCTGGGATCTGGGCCCATGACTTTCTGTTGTGTTACAAGAATTCCTGAAAAGTTTCTGGGGTGTAGATTATTGTGCTGGTGGAGGCCACCGCTGCTGGGTAGTAGCAGTTTCCCGGAGTATGTGCTTAGTCAGCAGTAATGCTTAGGTAGATGGCACATGTGAAACTAGCTCATCAACAACAGGACCTGAGGGTTCCCAGCATAACAAGATCATCAGGGCGATATGGAGGAAAAAAAATTCCCAGGTGCTGTCTGAAGGAAAATCCTTCTATTTCAGATAATCATCTTGTTATAGCTGGTTTGTGAATGTATAATAAAACACAGCTTCATGAGTTTCCTGCCACCTCCACTCGCTCCTTGGCAAGTTCCCAATGATGGCTAGTCTCAACCAATCCCACTGCATCAAGGAATAGTCTCAGCAGTGTGAGACATAACCCACTGCAAACAGCAAATTGCTGTTTTTCCATTTCGGTTTTTGATCAAGCCGCCTACACATGACGTGACATTATTTACAGTACACAAAGCTACCGGCTGGCTTTAGCTCCATACAGTATTTACCCCACAGAGATTAGAATAGTCCACCTTCTCATCTGACTCCAGGCGGGAAAATGGCCCCAAATGTAAATTATTTCTTACGTATTTCTTTCATGTTTGCGCTCCTTTTATATGTAGGAAACTTAAGTGATCAACATTTATTCAAAAAGTGTTAAGGGCTTTATGGTAAACAATCATTAAAAATGGTGCATAGAATGTCTGCAAAGCTTTGGGTGCTGCAACCAACAAGAATCGCAATTCTCCAGGAATTATCCTTCACTATTCGGCTGGTTTCAGTCCTAATTACCACGATCCACAAAATTGATCACTTAAATAATTTCAAGTTGAATATTGTACTTCCTTAAATAGTGGTGACTGCATTAGGGGCATGCTTTTGTTTTTAATTTCCACTGCTTGATGTTCTGTTGATTTCTGTTACTGTACACCCACTAAACACTTTCCTCTTTACCACTTAGTTCTGGGTGATAATAAAGACCGACATGAATACCAACAAAGACTTTTTGCGCATTTTGTTTGTGTTGTGTTGCTTCATAGCAACATCTTTCTTTATTTGTCACAGCAAGAGATGGAAAGTGCGAAATGGAAAGCACAGCACATAGCGCAAGTATGGTAAGTGCATTTCCCGAGCACTCTCTCTTACAGCCAGTGCTGCTGCGGTTCATGTCTAAGGTGATATACAGCAGCAAAGGTCACGGGGTTAAGTGTTCTCTCCTTGCAAAATGGGTCCTGAGGTCCTCTGCAGGTCTGCAGAGCAGATATCGCCTCTTTTGCAGGCAATTCTCGACAGCAAGGGACCAAAGTAAAAGAGCAGAAAAGAGCATACATTATGCATCTCTGCTGCTGCTGCCATCAGACTTTTAAAGATTTATTTAAAAACTAAAAACTGCCTTTAGTCATCTGGGGGAATAATTAACAATTATCAGTAGCTACCACCCAGATGATGGATGTTACAGGTGACAGCTTTTCCTGGTGGTGAACTGTAAATGCTCAGTTGTAGATGTCTTGTATAGCGTGGATGAAAAATGCGTTGCTGGATAAAGAATGTCATCTTTCCAGGAAATTAATGTGCGCTTTTAATTTTCACTGGATTTTCACGATCCCCAGGGTTATTAAAACTTAGATCTGTGTGATATAATCCTTTGGCAAAAAGCGAAAAGATAAATTACAAACTCATCAGGCATGGGGCGGAGACAAAAGCTAAACAAATATGCTTTTAGGTCCACGAGGAAGACCAATATTCCATGAGAATGAGTCTGCATTGTGAATCCCTGGCCCCAAATCATTGTCTCTACCTTGAGTCTGTTATTGACTTGAATAAGTGAAGAGCCACACCTCATACGCACACAATCATGCTCAAACAAAGCACGTGTTTAAAGAGATCAAGGCGTGTGTGTTCCTTCTTTTTTTTTTCATGAACAAAAGATCAGTACAACCTCAAATATCTATTAGATGCGGCAGACTTTACAGTAGTCAGTCTTTGTCTGCTATCATCAAAGATTCCTGCGTCAGTGCATGAAGAGGCTTCAGACACAGTTCATGTTGGATCATCTAACAGCATCTGATCCCAGCCCCACACACACAGCACCGAGTTTTTGTTACTTTGAGTTTTCAAACGCACCTTTTTAACAACGTAACTGTCACGTTTGATTGTCATGCCAGTTTTGTCCAGATACACGATTTCCATTGAAAGTTCATTTCATGCATGCTGATCACCTAAATGCTGATAATCTTTAGATATTTCTAGATCAAAGCAGAATAAATCAAGATGTTTCCTGTTTACAGCATCAATATGAAAATTAAAATATTTTATCTATAAGTGCACGAGTCAGGATGTGCACATATCAGTCAAAATGTGTGCACAAGCACAATCTTTCATCATCAGATGTGTTTCCAGTCACACATCTCTGTGTGTGTGTGTGTGTGTGTGTGTGTGTGTGTGTGTGTGTGTGTGTGTGTGTGTGTGTGGGTGTGTGTGTGTGTGTGTGTGTGCATCAGAAATGCTGATTAATATCAGTTTTTGTGTTTGTTGTATGTGCATGCATCAGATAACTCCCTGTCTCAAGATATCGTGTCACCAACCACACCTTATCTCTCCCTGTAAGCAGCCCCACCACATTCCCATAAACTCAACCACATCCTCAAAGAAAACGTCAATTTTCCCGTTTGTGACTGATATCACAGTTGCTCTTTCAATAAACATGTTGTCTTCTTGCTTTAGGACTCATCACCTACCAAGAAAATGAGTAGCTTCTAACATGCTGCTAATGTGCGTCCATTTTCTTAGCCTGTCTCAGCTGACATAGGACCAGAGGCACCCTGCACCCGTTGCCAGTCTGTAAACAGTATGAATATGTATTTTGATTTTGATAAATATATATTTTCTTGCCTGACTCTAACCAGTAAGTCCAATACAAGAGGCAAATTTTCAAATAATAGCCCAACACAGGACTCCAACTCCAGTCTCCTGGGAGAAAGTACAACAGTTTCAGTACAAACTTATTCAGACAAAGTACACATTCCTTGTCTGCATGTGTTCTTAGCAGGTCATTATACTATTCATACTGCTACCTTTCTGGAACTTAATGTATTTTGCTTGAAACATAATTGAGAATGCAGCTGCGTAGAACGTAATTCATGAGAGACAGGTTCACTGTGTGCGTGCGTGCGAGCGAGCGAGCGCTTTCCGGCTCAAGAAGATGGTATATGACAGTAATGATATTCTGAGCCATTATCGTGCAAGGTAATCTTAGACAGGTGAGAAATCAGCTTTAACCTTACTTATATATATCACAAACACAAACCACAAACACCTGAGTTACACACTGGTTTGTGAGCCTTGTCATACGGTATACACACACACTCTCACACACACACACACACACACACACACACAGACAAGCTATGCTAAATAAATGATGTGTATTACATCCACATGACTGAAGCGCATGTGCTGAGTCACTGCAGTGTCAGTGAGCTGGACTGCACATATATACACACATATTCTGCGTGCACCCACCATTAAGCTCCAATAAAACATTAAACACAAAGCTTTGTGCTTTCCTGAGCTCAGGTCTCCATGTTAATGGCAGTTAGCGTGTTTAAACACACGGGGGGGTTCGTGGGCGACGCAGACGTCATGGAAGATTGTTTATTTAAAACTTTTGAAATAAAGCAGGATGAGGGTTGAGATGCAGTTCAGCCAGCAAGCGGTCGCATGCGTTACAGCGGCAACGGGGCTGCAGGAAGTTCAGGGTCTGACACTTGTCTGCAGCTGAATGCTTTTAGTTTCCACTTTTATTTTAATGAACAAAAAGAAGCAACATTTAAGAAATGCTGTTATGCCAGCTCACAGGAAGCAAATGGTGGTTTGCGTTACATGGGCTGTTTTTTTTTTTTTCCTTTTTGCAAAAAGATACAGAGCAGTGTAAGGTGTACCTGTCAGCGTCCTCCCTCAAATCCTTCTCGCATATTTTGATTGGACGTCAACTTGAAACTGCCCCCAGCTTAAAACAGGAAAGCAGGATCTCACAGCCACGTCAGGCTGTGGGGCGGATGGGCATAACAAATCAGCTGTGTGAACCAGTTTGTTTTACTTTGCATTAAATTTCTTACAGCATTACCTGCATCAGCAGCGCTGCTGTGACTGGAATCATTTTGATTCGTTTTACTAAAATTGCAATTTTCACCATTAAAGGGGCTCTATACAGACTTCAAAAGGTTATTTTCCTTATAAAGCAGCATGACAAAGGCAAGACACGGGCCTTTACCAGACAAGTAGGGTGTACCTAAACAATTCTACTGAGCTGCACTGTCAGAAATATGGCGTTCCGCAGCTTGACCCACTGCATGAATGAAAGCCAGAATATCTCAGCCTCTGCTGCATTTCATTCCTTCATCTATTTCTGTGAGTCCCGCAGAAACTTTCCAAGCCATACCTGTTATATTATCATTCATGGAGTTCGTCTGCTGACTTTGCTCCTTTCTTCATCTCCTTCTCATTGAGGACATGAATGAAGGAAATTTGGAAGACTTTCTTGAAAGTTTGTTGCTGTTAATTAGAAATAACTTTCGGCTGTACTTTGAAAGGAAGTAGTTCTTATAGTGGCTGTTAGGGTTAATAATAGTCACGGGACGTGAAATGTACCAAAAAACACTCGAGTGTCTCGATTCACATTAGTACTGTGGTGTGAAACTTTGGTTTACCACCAACTGAACTCATCAGCCGAATGTTTAAGACTCAAAGGTATTACTATAAACTACAGAGCTCAGTAAGCCTGTGAATAAAAAGGCACAGATACAGAGCTGTTAGTGTCTAACACTGTCAGAGATGTTTCTGTTTCTGATGTGACAGTGAAGTTAAAGAGATGCTGTATTTGCCCGCAGGGTCAAGAAAATGATGGCGTGACATTTAGAAACCATCACTTATTAAGAAAAGCTGCATATATACTGTACTCACACACACTCACACACATACGCAGTGATCGTTATATGGATGGCGGGTTTTACCTCTGAAGCTTTATCCATAAAGCATGAATTACCTCTCGGCTGTTTCCCTCCCCCACACTCAGACCCTGCGTATGGGCTCATATCTTCTTCTGCACACTTGGCTTTTTCAATTATATATAAACCTTCTAAAAATTTCCCCAAAATACTTGCGGTTATCACACCGATAAAAAAAAAAAAGAACTGCACACATTTCGCACCGATTTATTAACAAACAGACAATTCCCAGCTGCACCTGATGCAGGTTTTGAGGTCTGCAAATGTTTTATGCAGTTAATATGGACTTCAGAGAAGTTTCCAATCTGTCTCCAGCCTATAAGCTGAATGAACGAAACCCGCCTGTGAGTCTCTAAAGCTTTGTTTAGTTACTCACTGCACTCTCTCTGATTAGATTCTAAATTATGTCTATGTGTATCTTTACGTGTTTTTGCCACTAGCATTTGATTATGCGCAGGAAAAAGCAGCAATATAACAGAATCTAACTTAAAATGTATTATATTATGAAATAAATTATGAAAAAAAATGATGAAATCCCATTTGTTTTCTTGCTTTGGGTATAAAGCTGAAGATTATTGCACACTACGCATTAAGTATGAACCTACATCCGCGAGACATTTAGCTGAAAGACCAAATGAAAGCAGTCCAAAGGTCATAAAACCCACTTACCAACAGCAACACTGGAGGCATACAAAAGCTGGGGGGGGGGGGGGGGGGGGGGGGGGGGGGGGGGGGTGTTAGCAGGTGTAATGCGCTGGTCTATTTCTAACCTTCCTGCTATCAGCAATACAGCTTCTAGTGCACCACAGATTCATGTTGGAGTCATTAAAAAGAAACATGCAGACTGTAAGGTGTCAACATTTTATGTTTTGGACTTCAATTAATATTATTATAATCCCAGCACATACAGACTGACTGCAGCACACGCGCTTGTAAGGACAGACACTTGAAAACAGTATCTGGAGACATCAATCATGTCAGCAGGGTTGCCTTCATCCATTTATCTATCCCCTCACCCCTTCTCACACACACACACAGAGACAAATTGCTGACATGGGTAGAATATCACCAGGTCTGGAGATGGGAGTCTCATGAGTCCAGCGCCTTAACCTGATTTCATGTGTCTCCTTCTGTTTTTGTGTGTGTTTGCGTGTGCGCCTGCGTGGGTGCCTGCGTGGGTCTTCATGAGCAGGGGTCTAAAAGTCATTTCCCACGATGCCCTGAATGTAGCTTCAGCGCTCTCTATGACGTCATCGTCACTCTGGGCGACAAAGGGAAATAAAGGGGCGGGGCTTTCCTTCCTGACACCATCTCCAATACAATGGGCAGTGCAGGAAAACCTCTTGCACTGGTTTATGAAAACTGTGCCTATATAAATGTCTGTGTTTTTATGAACTTCACTCTTCTGGTCATGTTTCAAGGAGGAGTCATAAATGCAAACAAAGAAACACAACAAGCTCTGCAGGTCCTCATGCAATAGGAAGTGGAACTAAATCTAAAGAGCAGGTGACCGTGTGTTACAGAAATCACTCAGAAAGAAGAAGTTTAAGATCCTGGCTCATTGTGCTGTGTATGCTCCTCAACCAAAATAACCAAACCAAAACCAAGGTGAGGTATTCACAGCACTTCCCACACTGTGTGATTGACATTTTGTTAGAGGAGGCATACCATATGATTGAAATAACACTGGAAAAAATGACGGAAGCAAATCAGGTCTAGAATTTTTTTTAAATGACATCATTGGTAATAAATTCAGAGGAAGGAGACTGTGGGCTTTTGGTATTCACAGGTAATGTCAAGTAAACAGGTTTGGCTATTCTGCTGTGCTTCTCTTGAAATTAATTGGATCCAAAGCACGTTTCACCCACTAGGAAGCAGGAAACAGGAAGCAGGAACTACTGTTTTGTGTTGTAAGAAGACACTGACCGCTGGTTTACAAGACTAAATGAGGTCCGTTAAGGACACTGTCAAAATCTACAGCACAAAGACAGCAAGTGCACAATGGCAAGAAGTACAAATGAGCTACTAGTGATCCACTAGTTTTTCTAAATCAGAAAAAAACTGTTGCAGTGAAACTGTGTATTTTTAAAATCACCCTTGTTTTTACCATTTTTAGGCCAGTTTTATAGTCAAAATAAACAAAAAACAACAAAACACACACACAAACATGATCACAGAGAGAACACATACATATATGCTGCACTGTACACTTGGCCTCAGGCTATTATGGAGAACCCATATCCCCAGGTACTCTCCGCCCCCACACTCTTTCCTGCCAATCACACAAATATGCAGGACCTGCTCTACAACTCTACTAAAGAATGCGTGTGTGCATCCGCGTGCGTGAGTGCTGTGAAAAACTAAAATTGGGTCAGGCTGGGGGGGGTCAATCATCAGCCACAACCTGCCAGCTTTTTGTAGCGCCAAGAAGCAAGATCAGGAAGGAAGAAAAAGCAGGAGACAGATATTTTCTGGATGTGGTGATACACTCGTAGTGTGCACGCAGTTGGAGAAGGTGCATTAACTCGAGCCTTTTCCTGGAATGCTGCTTTTACAGTGCCAACATCCTCACTGCGTTTCCTCTCAGCAGCCCGGCATATAATAGATCGTATCATATTGCAGGACCTATTTTTTTAAGCCATTCACCTCAATAACCTAATACACATCTTTCTTTAGCAGTCTGTGGGTACCATACAGTCACTGACCAGTCTGTAGGCCTGTGTGGCCTTAGATGCACAGTTCTAGTACATATCCATGGTGTCCATGAAGGTGCCTTAAAAATACATAATTCCTCTAAGATTAGGCCCAGTGAGGGGTCAGCTTAGACCCAATCTGTCAACAAAGTGTTATGTCTGACTTACTGCAGAGTTACATTTTAGTCATACTGATGGGTAAATATCTGTTTATATGCAATAGCTTGTAAAATGTGGGCTCATGGGATTGCAATACACTGTAGGATACTGTGAAGATGATATAAAAAGAGAAGGTCCTGCTATCCAGCTGCCAGGCATCCGCCCGTTTAATGACAAATTGCTTTAGGACAACAATGAAAATCTGGTTGTTAAAGCAGGTGCCTGGAAATGCATCCAAAACAAACTCACCTGAGTGTGAAGGTTGAGTCCATTTTTTTCATTTCACATGAATAAAAATATATCAAAAATGTTGAAACTCAACTAAATACAGTCATTTTACCTTGCTCTTTATTTTAACTTGGCATCACTGTGTATTGAAGTGTATTTCCATCAGTTAAATTGAATCTTCAATTAAATATATTGAATGTACAGTAGTATTAAATTGTCTGCTAACCTTGTCCTTGGTTTGAAGGGTCTGCATCTCTTTGTTAGCTCTAAGAACCGTGAGTCAGCACAGTGTAGCATCACCACTCAGGTGAAATATGTTCCCTTCAGCTGCTTTTTGCCCCCAAAAAAAGGAAAAAAAACTACCACTGTAACTCCAGATGAGAGAAAGAGACTCACTAAAGTGCAGGTGGGTGAAATAGATGAAGAAGCTGCCAGGACTTTATAAAGTATTGAAAGGATGAGTCTCATTACATTCTCCCTTTGCCTGAGGAGACCCTGCGCTGCTCCAAAAAAACAAAAAGAAACCCCAGAGAGCTGCTGTGTCATTATGTAATCAGCACTAAAGATCAGTCATTCGTGTACGAGGACAGTGTGTGTCGGGGTGGGGAGCAAAAACACGCGCAGACACAACAAAATGTGTTGGTTACAATGCACATGTCGAACGTGCACTAAGTGTGTGTCTCTGTGTCACTCGTGCAAACACACAGAGCAGTCAAATGAAAGTGGACAGCACCAGCTTCCACTGTGCACATAACTGATGCTGACCTTCCAAACAGAGACAGCAGTTCCTCCCATCAGAGCAAACCAAAACCCATCCCTCCCCACTTTCTTAAAGTTAAATCGCCATCTCTCTGGTTTTTTTCTGGTTTCCCTACAGTGTGACTTTCCCCTCGGCCACCTCACTCTGTCACGGCCGGCTCCATCCACTGTGTAGGCCAGCAGGGGTGGTCGCTCTCGTCTAATAAGCCCCTGTCACACAGATTAATGCCCGGTGATGATAAATCTCCCCCCCCCGGATCGGCTCAGACCAACTGTCCGCCTGATTAAACCCAAAGGGAGATACAGAGCAAGTTACACAGTGTGAGCCGGAGCGACAGACAGTAAAAAGGAGGGGGGGGGGGCACCTCCTTTTATCTCTCCTCCTCTCGGGCTGCCATCAGTCTACAGGACATGACAGCTCATCTTGACTTGCTGCCCTTGTTTCTCATCTTTCTCCTCTCCTTCCATCCACTTTCATTTTCTCCCAGTGATGAGAAAATTTCCTTGTAGCTTCTCTCGCGTTCTTCCTAGTTGTTTTTCTCACTCTGATCTCTGGTTGTGCCCAGAGATAAAGGGATCAACTATTTCACTGACTCGATCCAAAATTTACTTAAAAAAAAATACTATCCTTTCTCTCATTTTGTTACTTTCATGTCCTGCCTGCCTGTCCTCTTTCCAGTATTTTTTCCCTCCCTTTTATCCTCTCTCATACAGGACACTAATCCTAGAAACACCACTCTTCATCCTTTTTATACCAAGCTCACACTCCTGAATGATATTTTCTTCTATAAGGAGTCCTCTCACTCATATTGTGCATTGCATTGCATAGAATACAATACTGCTGCTTATTTGAGCCAATGTTTTATTGGGGTTTTGAAAAATCTAGTTCTCTGAATTGTTAATTAACCCACAGCTAAAGCCTCTACCAAAAACATCATTTAAAGTAACAGTGTGCGTCATGTGGTAGGCAGAGGAAGCCTGTCCTCTGCAGCCATACATGGTAATAATGGCTAGCTAGCAGCTAACCCTCTGTCGAAATGGCTTCAGTTGCTTCATGATACCAAATAGCAGGCCGTCAGTTTTGCTACTACAGACAAATATCCAGCATGTGTAAGTCAGATCATATTATTAGGTCGCCCAACACCAAGAGGCTCAATCAGGCATCTGTCTTGCAATCTTTTATTTGGCAAAGCTCTCAGCAACAGCTAAAAGCTAGAGAGAGTCACTGTGATGCAGCCTTCTGCTCACTCGCTCACTCTTTCTATTTTATGGTACCGGGATTATACCGAGCTACATGCTCCTCATGTCTAGCTGTCATGTGTAACATGTAACATGAAGCTATAAAGCGTTCCACTCTTTTCCACAGAATAACTGGGTATGAAAGGCATTCTTGATATTTTGAAATCAGTGTGCCGTTAAAATGACTCTGAAGCTCTTGTTTTAAAAAGAAAACTGTTGCATAATGATGTGTGAAGTACCACTGAGATATTAATCAGTATAATACTAAAAATACAGCAGAATATTGGTTTGCAGTTCAAAGAAAAGCTTTTGAACAGCAGTGACAATAAGACAGATCTATTTTAATCGTATGGACCCCCCGCTTTCATAATCACTAAAAGGCCTCAAATCCACTTTTTTTCACTGTAGCGGCTTCACACCATCAAATCCCCGCTGACCACCAAAACAATCACATGTAAGATCTGATTTGGTTTGGTTGTGCGTCTGTTTGAGTAGTACACACATTACATAAGACAAAGACATGTACAGATGAGCAATCTGCTGTATGTGACACAAAAACAACAACAACAACAACAAAAAAAAACAAAACCAATGGATCTGCACCACCCAGTCTGAGTCAATTTGTTTACCACGCATACAGGCATGCATTGGTGTGGTTGCACCTGTATGTGCACACCTGGAGGGAGGAGCTTAAATAAACTCCCTTTAGAGAGCCATTAAACAATAGGAAGAGAGAAGCAATGTGAAAAACAAGATTTAAAAAGAGTCTTCAAAGCGCAGACAGTCTGTCTCCCAACCTGCGTGCAAGTGCATGTGTGTGTGTGCACGTGCAAGTCTGCATATGAATGATCATTCAGCATATTTGGAAGTGTACATATGCATGAATATTCTGTGTGTGTTTATATCTGTGTGTGTGTGTGTGTGTGTGTGTGTGTGTGTGTGTGTGTGTGTGTGTGTGTGTGTGTGTGTGTGTGTGTGTGTGTGTGTGTGTGTGTGTGTGTGTGTGTAGTTGAATTTGGTCAGTTTGCTCCAGGACAAGCAAGATTAATGAACCTTAGCTCATTCCTGGCAAATACTAAGATCACTGTGTGTGTGTGTGTGTGTGTGTGTGTGTGTGTGTGTGTGTGTGTGTGTGTGTGTGTGTGTGTGTGTGTGTGTGCGCGCGCACGCGTGCATGCGTGTGTGTTTAACCTAACAAGGAAATCTTTGTCTGTGTAATGGCTTTTAGCTGCACTGCAACCTACTAATCTGTGTGTGTGTGTGTGTGTGTGTGTGTGGGTGTGTGTGTGTGTGTGTGTGTGTGTGTGTGTGTGTGTGTGTGTGTGTAAGTGAGAGGAAGGATTACAAACTGTATTTTTAAAAAAGTGGAAATCGGTGATGCCTATAAATATCCGGGGCCGCACGCTCTAATAAGGATGTGTGTCAGTTCCATATGTCTGACCTGAAGCATCTGTGTGTCTGTGTTTGTCTCTTATAAGATTAACTGTGCATATTTTTTTACATGTTTATCAGTCTTTGATAGCTTAGAGACTACAAAAGCAGCATTGACTGCTCTACAATGGTCCACCTAGCTTGGGGACAAGCAATCAGCTAGCCGACATCCATAGATGCACACACACACACACACACACATAAGCAGATGCAGAGAGACAATTTATTATAGTGCACATTCAGAGGGGAGAATACTCAATGCACAACACAAACACAGACAAAGGTCAGTGTTAAATGCATTCAGGGATCCATTGTTTGGGCTCTTCACACACTTCCCTCAGTAGCAGTAGCAAGCATGATTCCCATGGAGGCATATACACAAACACCCACTTCACCAACCAATTCAAGCAGATCTGACTTGTTTCTTGTTAAAATACAGCAACATTAGATCGTCTGACTGTTTGTGTGGTTTGACACATGTGGTCTCGACTTGTGGTCTCAATTCACTTGTCAGTCACATTGCTTTCTGGCTGACAATGCAAATAAGTCTGAAATGAAATACACAGTTTGTGCCGGTGTATAATTTTTGCAGTATGAGTTTATATTAGATGCATGTCTGCCGATGCTCAGCAGCATTTTCATTACGTGTTATTGCTGCAAACCTGCAGAGTTTGGCTTTAAAAAGCAACCTAACATTTACATCTGAAAGCTAAAAATACATTAAATCCAAAAAAAGAAATTAAATTTTGTGCTGTGTCTTTCCGGGTATCTCAGCGGGCATCTCTGTTTGAAATACAACAAAGATGACATGCAAATTCCCAACTCTTTCATAATGCAAACCAGTCAGGCTGACTTAACCAAACACACCCGTGATGTTCAACGTGACACAGAATGTGTATACTACACAAACAGAACCAGCACTCACAACCATTCAGCCAGCACCAATAGAGAAAGGATGACTTTCTAAACACTTTAAGGCAGTCTAAGCTTTGTCTTTCTCCAGTTACTATACTGAAAATGATGACATGTACGTACAAAATGTGTTAAGCTGCTATGTGGTCTATTACGTCCTTGGTCAACCTTGAGTTGGCATGTTAGCTCTTCTTCAACTATCTCCTCCATAAATAGTATTGTGACATTTATTATGGTTCTTAAATGGGACTCCTCCTACTCCTGTACTGTAAATTACTGCAGCACTTTGTAAGCCCTGCTCTTCACATTCAGATGTCAACATCACAACTGCAAGTATGTGTGTATTTTGTAAGGTGTTTGGGTAATAAAGGTGACTCATGAGCTGGGCTGAAGTCAGCTGATGGTGCATTTTACTTGACATTACAAACATACACCCGTATGGACAAAAAAAAGAGTGCATACATAGGAAGAAATTGATGGAAAAATGATGATGGAAAAAGAGTGTTGAAGAGAGGTGTTTCTTGAAATTTGACCATCAGCTTTGCATCAGTGTTGCATACTGAGGAATTCCCCCATAAAGATTTTCAGAAGTCTAGGTGTATATAATTTGCACGTAATCTTTACTTTAGAATGATCATTAACTATTTAAGTGCAATGAGTCCATAAAATAACTCAATACAGTAGCTCATAAAATTTATAGTTTCTCTGTAATTTTCCTCACTAAAGCTGCTTTTATTGTTACATCCACATGGTTTTATTCACATGCAAAGACTGATCTCTGCTAACTCACTTGCTTCCACATTCACAAATCCCCCCCTCTATCTGCTGAAGCATAGCATGTGCAAGACTGCAGCACTGTTGGTATCTGTGGGAAGTAATGGGATGTTGTAGAGCTTGCAAAATCCTGTTACACAGCACCGCGCAGTGCATGGTGCAGCTCATTATTTCGTACTGAGAAGACTGTTGACGCAGGTATGTACATAATGGCTCCATTGGTTCTTTGAATAAGCCATTAATGATGTTAATCATCCACCGAACACTGAAAACATGAGGCGAATAAAACAAATAGTCTTATCTGATTTCAGTAGCTCCAGCTACATATGTGTAACTAGGCCACCTGACTGAGTCCCTGTTCTCACACATAGATTCAGCTCATGCACACCACCAATCGTGCCCGCACAAAGCCTTTTGTGTTCCTGTGTGACAACAGGACACACATGGGTGTGATGAGATAATCATAAGTAGTGCATTAACATCCTGCCAATCTTGTACAAAGTAACTATGAGCTGCATAATGTAATCAGCATAAGCACCAAAACACTCAAGCCTGGGAATTAATTATCAAAGTGATTCACCTTAAATTCCAAACCACAAGCTTATTAGCTGATGTCATAGCCTTAAATTCCCTCTTAAGCACACAACACACACACACATAAATGGTTTGACCTGACCCATATGTTTGGTGGGATAAGTCCACTTCACCTCTGAGTCTGTAATTACAGTGTTTGCTTTAAATTCCCTATTAGTGCAATAACCAGGCTTCACACATTAGCGCACAAGCAGTCCCACTAACAGATTGCTCCTAATGAAACCTTCTTACATTTGTTCACATATATATGCTGTGCTTGCCTAAACACAATAAAGGTCTTAGTATGTGATGTCAGTAGACAGTGACCAGGACGATGAAGCTGTCCTCTAACCTAGTGAAGAATAACAGGCAGATATTTTAACTTGTGTAGAAAATCAGGTTATACTTTATCCGTCTAAACATAAGTTACTTTCAAAAGCAAATCATTTGTTAATTGTCTTCCTAATCAATTAATTAATCATGTTATATAAATGCAGGAAGCACAATATTCAAGAGCTCAATGTGAGGTCTTAAAAACGTTTAGTTTGGCAAACTAATGATCCAAAAACCACAGCAAAGTCAAAGCTTAAGTTAGTGCATTAAATCTGCATTCTTTCTAATAGCCAGCAGGGGGCAACTCCTCAAATTGCAGTAATGAGTCTGATTGTATAGAAGCCTGTGGAGAAATGACTCTACTTCTCACTTAATTTATGACCTCAGTAAGGGTTTCCTGAGGAGTTTAAGGGTTCAATCACAAGTTTCAACACTTATTTCATACAGTGTGATATATAGTTTGTAATTTATGGTCACATTTTTTACTGTGACATTAAACCCTCCCGCAACCCTTAGTCAGATTAGAGGTTAAAAAATTGATGGGCAGATGGATGCTGGTAACAACCAAAAGTTTCTGCTTCAAAAGAAACCTGCAGATGACTTCAGGGTGGTCCATCTTACATATACAGTTTATTTCAATAAACACAAAGCTATTCAATTTACAATTAAACAAATGACTAAAAAAAAGAACAGATTATCACATTAACTGATTTTAACACTAATCATAATTCCGTATCAGTAAACTGTTAGGACACTTTTCAGATTTCAATGCTGATTTTAAAATTGTAGCATTAGCATTAGAAACATGAATTTTCTTAACCCATTCAACAATGATTATATTTAATGTAAAAAGAAACATTAAATTTCATTTTCCTACTTTCCCTTTTCCTTCCGGCCAACTCTTTGTAATCGTGCTAGCAGCTTTCACGCGCATGCATTCGCAGGGCCTCTCTGCCACATGGAGCAGCAGCGTCATTAATCTAATCTGGACTGCCACGGTCTCATTTCTATTCTGTTCCATGTGGACAAGGAAGCCGTTATATAAGAGCACTTAAGCTGATGAGATCGGCCGAGACGGAGGCCGCCGCGGTGTCATGATGCCATCTGACGGCACGCTCTGAGGTGTGATGTCATTGAAAACTTTTAATTAGAACTTTAAATCATGATCGGGCCGGTACCCTGCCGTTTCATAATGGGGTTGTTTGATAGTGTCTCGACAGATGCACGATATTAAAACTGAAGACAGGTTAAAAATTTTTAGTCCAAGAACCAAATAAGTACTTCACTGCTGCTGATCTGTGCTCACTTCATCTCAAAACATAGGCCCAGTTAATGTGCGCTCGCTGTAACTCTATACTACACCTGTGTAGTGCTTTATAATGTCAACATGCTTTCTAGATTGGTGTGATAAGGCTTTTAGGAGGCTTTTCCAGCATGAGTGATGTTACACACATGTGCACACGCACGCACACACACACACACACACACACACACACACACACACACACACACACACACACACACACAAAACCACACATTTTTTGGAGGGCCTGTCTTCTATTGTAATGTTAAGCTAAAAGATGAAAGTATGGTGTCTGTCTGGCACTAAAGACCCTCTCCCTCTCTTTACACATTCCCCCTGGACCCACACACATACACACAAACTACACAAACAGGCTCAGCAGACACCTCAATTATGATAATGTGGATCAGCATTAATGTATCCTTACAGCACGGCTGGCTTTCAACAATGTTGTGTGCAATGTGAGTGTGTGTGTGTGTGTGTGTGTCCCAGACAGCAAGAGAGGAGGGGCAGTTACTGTATCTCATTTAACACAGGTTACTCCCCGCAGGAAAGCAAAACGCTGAGGCCTTCAGCATTTCTGCATCGCACCAAGATAAACACACAAATACAAAGAGACACACACACACGGTTAAACAAAAGTTTTTCAGGAATCCAACAAAGGAAAATATGGACAAACAGACACATTTGGAGCTCCAAGAAATGCAGAAGCCAGTGTGTGTTTTGAGAAAACGGAAAGACAAAGAAACTGACAAAACAGGACAAAACAGTAATGAGATTTTATTTCAATAGCACACAGGCCTCGGGGAGACGAGTGGTACAGTGGTTTTCTGTGTGTACATACATATACGCGCTACATTTACACTGCAAACTGTGGTGCTCATTTCTGAATTATTCCTTAAATGGGATTTTTGTTTGTTTGTTTGTTTTGCTTGCCTGTTTACATTTTTCCATAAATGTGGCCGTTTCACTGTGAACTGGTCACAGTTCTGAAGTGGCACGCACACAAACGTGCATACGGACAAGAGGACTCTGCGTTTTAATTACGGCTTTTTGTGGAGCGATGGCTGCTACTCCTGCACAGAGCTATGGATGCTGAGTTTTAGCCACGAGTGGTTGGATAGTGATGTGGATTGTTCCCTGGAACAGATCTGCACCCAAATTTCAGGATGTGAAGGGCCACTTTTAGCTGTCTCTGCCAGCTCCTCTCCACAAGCCACATGGCCAGACACTCAGTTCAAGTAAGTTTAGTAAAAATCACATGAATTCTCATTTGACTATTTACACTAAGAATGCATTTCCCAAAAAAATCTGACCTTCATAAGAACCGCCTACTGAAGCAGGCCAAATCATAATTGAAAATGATTAGATTAGATGTGCTCTTTGCTATTGAGACTCTTATGAAAAAATAAACAGATCGGAGTGAGATGTAACCCAGTTGAAATTCAGTGAGCTACAAAGAAGATGCATTCCAGTGGGGCCTAACTAACATGAGCTATGCAGAAAAGACAAAAGCACAAGTGCACTTTGAGCATACAGAGCACCTCAAATTTGTAAAAAGAAAACGGCTTGTAAACCTCAATCATTTATCTCCATCACTGTTATGTCCCCCTGCAACACCTACTCTCTTTTCAGTGGCAGCACAGGAGTCTTTGAGCGTTGCCTGGGCTTTATTGCTAATTGTCTACACCTGATGCCTGAGATCAGCTTAGACGCCACTTCTTGCCAGACCACATCAGGGTCTCTTGGCTGTCATTTTTTTTTAATTTAAAATAAAACCAGTGTTTCTAAAAAAAAACTCTTGCATCAGTCTCCGTTTTACGTCACAGCTCCTGAGCAGGGTCTCGTCCAGGATGTTTTGGCCTCTTTTTGTGAAGACTAAACATCAAAGGGGTTTATTTGGGAAAGGTAAACCGGTCACACCGAGATTTGTCCAGTATTTCAAGATCATTCATTACTCACAGTCTTCTGTTCAGTGCCTGCCGGCCTTCAGTTGAGTTATATAGTGTTAAAGCTTTGTGTAAACATGCAGCCTATATACACACTTGGATCAGTGTTTATGGATGCCTAATGAGGGGAGTGTTTTGTGCTGTGACCTTTAGTGTTGCGGAGAAGCGGGCCCACTTCTGGAGGATCACTTGTGGATGTGAAGGCAGTATCTGTGCAGTGCTGAGTCACACACTACCTGAGTCTGCGAGTGGGCCCAGTGATAAAAGCAGAAGCAGCTCCTTATAATCCTCCGGTCATCTGAGAAAACACCTAGCGGTCAGTTCTCAACAGCTACTTCTCCTGAACAGCGTCTCCAGTCTCACCTCTTTCATCTCAACCATGCAGGTCTTTTCCTCCACCTCCTACTCTTCATCTTCCCTGTTTCTTATCCACCCCTCCACGACCTCGCTTCCTTCTTCCTCCTCCTCCTCTACCGCCCGCCCTGTAATTACCACCTCAGATTCCAATTAAAACAAACCACAATAAAGAGAACAGAGGAGGGAGACCAGGGGAGGTCGCAGGAGAGAGAGAGGAGAGGGGGGGGGGGGGGGGGCAGTTTAATGAGCAGTGTGAACACATACACACACAGACACACACACATATACACACACTGAAAATGCTAGCAAAAAACTGGAGACTCTTAAGGCTTTTTAAGGGCAAAACATCAGACACACACACACACACATATATATATATATATACATACATATATATATATATATATATATATATGTATGTGTGTGTGTGTGTGTGTGTGTGTGTGTGTGAGGGAACTGCTGGCAGTTTTTCCTTTGTGTTTGCCTCAACCTGTTTCCTGCCATTTTAGGTTTCTAGTGTTGCCCCGCTTTCCTTAAACAGCACACACAGACACACACACACACCAAAATGAAAAACGAAAGAGACAGAAGGTCAATATGCCAAAGAAGGCCGATAAAAAAACAAAACTGGAGAACAGGAGGTCAACAAGTCAGATAGAGAGAGAGAGAGAGACAACAACACAATCGATATGTCTGTTCAAAACTGACCGACACACACGCACACATGAAATAATACCAAAGAAACTCCCCACAGCGGAAGATACTATCAATCAATGAACACAAAGTAGCACAGCAGGGTAGCCCTTACTGTCAAGCAATCTTTGTGTGAGTAAGTGAGTGTGTGCAAGGATGAAATGGGCCTCATAGTTGTTTGCCAACCAAGACTGCCAAAAGACACACACACACACACACACACACACACATATATATAAGAACATGCACAAAAGGAATGAGAGAGAAGTGCAGAGAGGTGCTTTCATTTGCTAGTCTGCCAAAGGAAGCCCAATTCACAGAGAGCAAATAGATATCTTGGTTTATTACACACACACACACACACACACACACACACACACACACACACACACAGAGTAGCCTCAGACAGCCTTATCACTTTACCCTTTTTATTTAGAACGTCTGTTACTCAGCTTCTCTTTGAAGACTACGAGTGTGTGTGCGCCAGACGGGAGTCGCTGCTCTGACTTCATGACTTGGTGTGTTACCTTGATCATAGCAGGAGCAGTAACCCTCTCCGCATGACCTGCCAAACACCCTGTGGTGTGTGTGTGTGTGTGTGTGTGTGTGTGTGTGTGAGAGAGAGAGAGAGAGAGAGAGAGAGAGAGAGCGAGACCAAAGAGTTTCTTTCTCATCTTCATTGAACTGTAAATTACATGTAAAATACCAATCATACTGAAAACTGGTTGAACAAAGTGTCTCAGGTTTGTGACTGTAGGCCAGATCAACCTGACAGTCCAGTTCTTCTTCCTGAGTCTATTAGCCCACATGTCTCTTTTATTTACTGTTTTCATGTGGCAGCCATAAACCTTACGCACATATATTATGCTTATAATTTGGCACTTCTGCGAATATTAAACTGACCTTTCTGGCATTACTTAATAGAGGGGTGTAAGTATCACCTGCTGCTCTCTTGTTAAGCTCTGCGCTGTGGCATTTGATTGAACACTAATCAGTAACATGGAACAATTAAGCACATGATAAAGATTGTAAATATTTGAAAGCCAACCCTCTTGAAGACAGGAACACCAGGTTAGGTGCACCCTCGGGCCTTTATCACACGAGTAGGTAGTGTGGTTTACCTAAAGACCAAACCTGATCCCTGATCCCAGAAGACCTGTTTGCAAGGGCAGTTTCTGCTAATCCCGACTTGAATTTAGAGCACTCTCTCATACCTATAGATCAGAGTTAAACTGGGTTCACACTACTATACAAGGCTGGTACGATCACGCAACTTCTATTGTGAGACCGCGCTATGATTGTGATTGCATGGGAGATGTCTGTTATTGAACAGCAAAAGATTACTGAGATGAAGTGTTCCACTTCCTTAATGTTGTATTCACTATAAACAATCTCCACTTGCATTTGCAAAGTGTTAGAAGAAAAAAAAAGCCCACACAAGCAGGCCAGACTTAACAATCACAACTGGACTGTAACCCCACAACTAGGTTCCCCATTAATGTTCATCATCTCTTTATAAGAATATCAAAGCAATAACTGTGAGAAAAATAAGGGAAAGTATGAATGAGTCTACCAACATATGTCTGCATAGATGCATTACTGTCTCCCACACACAGATGCTACATGGGTGAGCCACCAGTGTTCTCTCACTCTTATTTTGACATTTCAGTAACCAGCTAGTCCCAGCTCTTCCTGTTTCCATAGTGGCTGGGTAGTTAGCCAGGTTCCCATCCCATCTCTACCATCTTGGGCAGCAGCTGGCAATGTCAGTCCTACCGCTCTGGAGATCCACTGCAAACTGGAGGGTCAGACTAACCAGAATCTGCAGCAGGTGGAGTGATGGTTCATTCGTGTGATTTTTCACCAAGCTCAGAGCAGAGCGAGGACTAACATCACCAGAGGCAGTCCCAGATTGTTGGAGTTGGAGTTTATCTACAGGGTGAGAGACTCACTTGAAACGCAGTCAATCACAATGCTCAGCTATTTACTTGTCACAAAGTACGTTGCAGGGGAGAAACTTAGAAATGATAAAATACCTTTCACAGATGCACACACACGTATGCATACAGCCCCATTAACAAATTAATATTCCAGTAAATGTTCTGCAGGGTGTCACTTTGTGCCATAGCTGCTTAATTGCTTAAAATCCAACTAAATATAAGCAGAAGTATCAGTGCCGTGAGGAAGCGGTATTTACTAAACACTTCCTGTGTGCTCAAACTCTGCAGTCCGCGCACGATGGCTGTTTCCAGCTTCCAGCTGTCACCGAGAATAAAAAATGCCAACAGGCACAAATGTGGAAAAAGCTGACTGTTCACTGCAGCGCTGATGTAAGGAGTTTAACACATCCACCTTTTAACCCAACTTCTGACAAACACTGGGACAAGAACATGCTGTTCGTGCAGCATTTTATTTGATTTTGGCTTCTCAAACACGGTCACACCTGACATGTGGGCATCAAACACCTCAAACAAATGTGGCAAGGGGACACGGCTGTGAGTATGTGAAACAGGAAAAGACTCAAGGAAGTGAAGTATTGTGCTCATGAGAGGAAAGAAAGAGAGATATGTGTATGTGTGGATTTCCTTCCTCATCCTAATGGACCCCCCCCCCCCCCCCCCCCCCCCCTTTGCCTTACTGCTCACACAGAGCAACACAGCAAAAACAAACACACGCAGGCTTGGGCCATTTGACTTTAATACATTAGAAGCTTATTCAATCACTCATTCAATCATGAATCAATTACCAAAAAGCACATGAAAGCAAAGAGGGGCAAATAAATGGAGCGTGCCTTCACATTCCATCCGCTAATGGCAGCACGCACTGACCTGAAACGCACCCTGAAACACAGAGAGGCCAGCAGACAGGCCGACAGGTCAACTGACCAATGACTTTCATTGGATCAGGATTTCCAATGAGTTCAAGTAAACAACCGCCAACTCTCTGAGGATCATCTCATTGTGACTGCAGCAGAGTGTGTGTGTGTGTGTGTGTGTGTGTGTGTGTGTGTCGTCACCGAGACGCTGACAGGTTAAGTGGATGCAGTGTCTGAACCTGAGCAAGGTGACCCTGCACGACCTCTGCTCTTGCCTTAAACCTGTGACACCCGTTTCTGTCTGGTTTGTCCTGAATCAGGCAGATCAATTACTCTCTCTGTGTTTGTGTCATTTCATCAATAACTATTAGTTTCTTTCTCTTTTCAGCAAGCTTCTCAGACCTGTTTTAAATGTTCTGACCTCTTTTCACCTTCACCTTCTCTTGTTTTTATCCTCTTCACCCCTTTTTTTTTTCCTTGGGTCATTACATGAAGCTCCAGCTGTCCTTCTCCTTCTCTTTTACTTCACCTTGAATTGGTGGCCAATACGATCAATTCTGACTTGTATGCACGATGATGGATGTAGACAGTTGGCAATATTCACAGACGGGAAACACACAGCATATAACGGGACTGTCTAGATTTGATGAAAATGTTTTAACAGCTTCCATTAACTGGAACTTTAAAAGAACAAGTGGTAGAAATGGTTTTAATCTACAGATTAACTGTACCCTCTGAGTTTAAATGCTGAAAACTGTTCTCAGTGCATTATAATTGGTTTTGGATTGCTTTCTATCAGATGGGATTTTCACGCAACAGAGGGCTGGAGAGGCAGGAGATGAGGAAGGGAAAGCGGGTATGAATCCCAATGAGTTGATGATATATGCCTGAGCTGTATGCAGCCGTCACTTCTTCTAAAGCCCTGTGAAGGAAATACACCCTAATGCACTCTCTGCTAAGCCCTTCACGACTTTAACACCAGAATATTCAACAACCTTTTAACAAAAAAAAGCAGGCGTTCACATCATGACACAGCACTTTTCACAGGATTTTTATGAACGAGGGAGTTGGAAGAATGCAGAAAGTGGGAATGAAGGAATGAGAGATGGATAAGTCCACCGACCCACCTACAAAATCAACCTACAGACGGCGTGCAGTTTAGCTTGTTCACAGTGATCGAACTAACTGGGGAGAGCTGCACCAAAAACGGGGGCGCAGAATTAGGGCAGTGAAAAGAATTCCAATCGTGAAATCCTCTTGGTAATCCTACAAATCTGCTTGTGTCAACTTTGTATGTGCGTGTGAGGGAGACACAGTGTTTGTGTGTGTGTGTGTGTGGCTTCTGACATTTGACCTTTGCTCTGACAGAGTCCAGTCAAGGAGTGACTGTGTGGGCTGACCATTGACAAACAGCGTGCGTGTGCACAGCTAATGTAATTCTCAGAACCAGAGCTGATGTCTGGGTTTCATAGAGGACGCATTATCAGCCAGAGCGTATGAGAAGTTAATGAACTTTGGTGACGACAGTCAGAAGGAGTGAGAGAATATTTTCCTGGAGGTGGCTGATGGTTGCTGGGAATTTATCTGTCTTCTCCTCCTTCCTCCCCCTCATGTTTAGCTAATTTGGGCTTCAGTTTAATTGATCTGCCACTTTTTAGTTTTTTTTTATAAGCATCCAAATAAGTGTGAAAGTCTACAGGTTTTAGTTTAGCGTTAGCTTTAGCATTAGCTTAGCAAAACGGAGAGAATTTGGAAGACAAGAAAAAAAAGATTAGCGAGAGGAAGAAACAAGAATATGAAAAAAAAAGGAGAAAAAAGGAGATTGAAAGATAAAAGTGCTACAGCTGAAGAGAATGAACAAAAAAAAAAAAACACATCAAGCACAGCTTTGTGTCAGGAGGAGAAGAAGGCAGACTTTAAAATGCAACACCTTTCCCTCTGCACTCAAGCTATAGCCAAGGCGAGGGCTTATCAGACCAAACTGAAAGAAGTGCTAAAAGCATTTCTGATGCCTTTCTCCATTCCCATGATACCACTCAACTGCTCCGGGCCCTATCAGCTGCACTACCAAGAAGGAGAGGGATCAGGGGCGGAAAATGAATGACAGAGAAACATACAATGGGACGCGGGAACGAGAAAGAAGACATTCTCTTGTCTTTGCATAACCGTGTCATATTCCCCGGTGGGAGACAACAATGCAGCCTCAACCCAAACACATAATCTACTGTAGTCCACATGTATCCTCGCAGGCAAAGCCTGGTTCAGTTGGTTTAGTAGTTGCACTCTTCCCGGCCTAATCCCCCAGGCATCTTTGTAACAAGGATATAACTCAGTAGTAAAAAAAATTGGAGCCTACCAAACCCTCGAAGTAAGAATAATTTTCCTGATAACAGAGCCAGTCATATGAATGCACAATGGCCACATCAAGCCAGAACCAGTAAGTTTCAACACATTTTTTGCATTAAATTCATAACATATACAGATGGTAAAATACAACACAGTTAATTGCATTTTTTACAATTGTGGCTTCCAACGATTATCAAAACAAGATAATCAGGATATAACTATCACTTTTGTTGCAGTCAGCTTTGGTACAGTGTGCACCCTTTTCCTTTATTTTCCTTTACAGCGCTGTATTTTTTTTTCCCTTCTCAAATCCAAACTCACCCACAGTTCAAGTTTAACTGGGGCTAAGACGATGGAAGGAGAGCCTTTCATCAACAAGATCCATCTACGAGAAGTAGCCTAAAAGATATGAAAGATTTCAGTAGGTAACAGCTGACCCTCCGCCACCAAGGGGATCCAACAGTGAAGCAAGCAGGCCGGCAGAGATCGGCAGTGCACAGACCACGCCAGTTTTTAGTGACCACACATCCATCCACCTCCCTACCCAAGACACACACAATAGCAAAATGATAGTACTAACCATGTTTTCCACACGCAAGTCTGTGCCAGCCAAGGAGCAACAACAAAAACTACAATCGAGTAATAAAGCTTTGATCACTAAAGGCTACTGAAGTGAGAAGTGTTTGAAAAGAGATTCTGTTAAGCTCCTGTTGACTATAAACAAGGAAAAAGTATTGTTTTTGTGTGACAAGCAGGTGGTACAGTAGGTGGACACTGGGTGGCCTTGTTAGTGACATAATGCTTGTATACCTGCATAGCATCTGACTAACCAAGCTCATCAAATTAGAATAAACTCTTCTAGCTCGCGCTGTTAACGGACCCCGATCCAAACCCCTGAGAGAGACAGACCTTCCCATGTGTGCCGACACCCTAATGAGATTCATGTGAGGAGCATTAAAAGTGTTGCTAGACCAGCGTAACTGGAAAGGGGGTGCTCCGGTCCACTCGCAGCAAACAGGCATATAAACACAATGCAAAGGTTGGTGGGGTTTTGTTGAGTCATTACAGTGGCATTTAAGTTGTTTGTGAAAGTGCAATGACGACCACCTACGCGGGGCTAGTTTGTGATTTCTTTAAATTAAAATCCAACACTCTCCTACTGACTTCATTATTTAGTGTGTAATTTCAGCCAAGCGGTTTTATGACTTTTCCCTTAACACTTACCCAGAGAAAAGCAGCAGTCCCACATCAGTCTAATTAGCCACGGAACCAGTTGATAAACACATCTAACAAGCACAATAAAATCAGATTTATCATAACAGCAACGAGGCAGACAGAAAAGAATATTTTCCGCAAGGCACACGGATAACAGGGGGCATAAGTGTTTGCATGAAGTGCAGTCTTGAAATAGTGGAACATTTGACCTTCTGATGGCGCCAGATGAAAAGTCATGAGGACTCCAAAGTTACTGAGATTCATTCTCTGCAGACTTTGAATGTCAGTCAGCGTCTGCTGTCTTGTAGCTGAAGAGGATCCAAAGCGAGGATGTCAGCGGGGTGCTGCTTAAATGTTATTGTACGTGCAAACCAAGCTTGAGACGCACGCACGTCACCTGAAAAGTTGCTCGTAAGAACAACACTGTCTTACATAAGAGGCACTCTTTGTCAACATAACACACACATACAAACACTGAAGCATGCACAGAGACACACACCCTGAGGACGGGAACTACTTCAACTCTCTCAACAGATTTCTGCTGCGATTTTAATGAAGACACGAGCCCTGCATATTTGCGCTTAGCATCCCATCTCCAGTGCTTCTGATCTGGCAGAAAAACTGAAGAGATGCACGAGTTATTGATGCATTTCTTGAGCTACAATTGTTTTTATTGTGAAACCGAGACATGCCGCTCCGTGAGGCAGCATATCTGCGTGTTTCCCACTCTGTCCCTCTCTCAGAGCGATGTGTTGGCAACTGGATTTGTTGTGAGGCCACAGGCCACGGTTGCATAATAATACAGAGACAGGGAGCTAAGTTACAGACGCTCCATTCATTGAGCAAAGAAGCCTGAAGCAACAGCAAAGACGTGTCAAGAGGACGGATTTAGATGCAAGCTGATCACACCTGGAAAAACAAAGGGTTAAAGCACAATAAGCACTGCAGCAGAATGCAGCACTGGGGCAAAGCCCATTAACACAGTCAGGTGACTGAAGTGCAGGCAGCTAATGGTCAATGGACAGAGTGACGCAACCTCTAAATCTTTTCCTCCCGGCTGCATCTGCGTGTAAACACCATCACATGGTAGAGAGAGTACAAAAGGACCAAAAAACAAGCATAAAATATTGAAAAGGGAATGGAAGAAGATAGACAGCAAAGGGAGATATTACCTGTAAACAAAGAAATAACATTCAAGAGGGACAAAGATATAAGCACACACAGACTGCAATCCAGCTTCCAGAGGGACACAAAAAAGCTCTGTGTGACTTTTTGGTTTGTTGTGATGGCTGTCTCCTCTCATTTTATTTTTTTCCATCTTAACTGTCAGTTGCTTTTTAGAAAACAGGAAGGCTGGCAAGTCTGTGCTGCTGACCCTGATGGTCACAGCACAAAGCAGGAGCTTGTTAGAGAGCCCGGGCTCGTATTCACTCTGACTTATAGCCATACAAAATTTGTCTGGTCCTTTTTCTTCCAATTATTGCTCTCTCATGCAACATATTTCCAACAAAATAGAAATGAAGGTGCTCTAGTTTAAAATAAATAAATAAATCAGTGCCACTACTTTACACAAAAACGACACTTGGGCAGCAGGATCATTTCAGAGATCACCCATCTGAGTGCGTCCATCTTCATCCCCTCTGCTGAAGAGACCCCCAGCAAGATGCTGAATCACTACCAGCTCACAGAGCCGCTGATTCTGACCTTTGGCTTCTCCAGAGGAGGGCAAATGAAAAGACAAATTCCCTACATGCAGCAATCCCTCCAGCAGAAAGCGGATTTGACTCAACTGTCCCTTTAAATTTCAAAGCTGATACGTGTCTGGATCAACCAACACACAGCCTGGCGTTTCTGCTCAGTCCGTGCACTTGTTGTTGGCTGCGAGGAGAACAAGTCTGGCACCTGCCTGCTTCCTCAGTATCACCATTTATCAAGCAACAATAAAGGCAGAAGGCAGCGCTTTGGCATCGCGCTGAGTGCGTAAAAAAGCAGCGCAGAGCAGAAGCGGACACAAAAGAAGTCTAAACTTTGGGGGGTAAAAGCTGTTTTGCTTTTAAAATGCCGAATCGTGTATCGCTTGTGGAGCACTGTTTCAGGTCTGTACGGTTAAAGACACGAGGCAACGCGCAAACTCCACTCAAGTTGCATGTGTTGCCCCAGCCTTTGGTGTGATTGTTTTGATACCTAAAGATGCTGTGCACCTTTTTACTTGCAGACATTGCGCACATTGATACATTCACAGTACAGCAAATCAGCGTGAAAAAATGTCCATATTAAAAATAAATAAATAAAAAAGTAAGCACTTTAGCTTTGATTGTCACTAACACTAATCTCCAACCTTGGTGCCCTGACTTTTTTCTTCCGCCTTTTCGTTCAACTCACCTCTCTGAGCGCTCGGAGTCGCTGCTGATGAGCCACCGGAGACCCAGCACACTAGGAGGAGGATCACCATCGCACCGCTGAGAGTCATTTTGATTCAGCTCCTGTCCAGTACCGGGGAGGTGGAGGTCTGTCCAGTCTGATTCCAACAGCAGGACTCCCGGACTCGTGGGTTCAGC
This sequence comes from Archocentrus centrarchus, assembly GCF_007364275.1. NCBI lineage: Eukaryota > Metazoa > Chordata > Actinopteri > Cichliformes > Cichlidae > Archocentrus > Archocentrus centrarchus. The sequence continues at coordinate 4,131,686 of NW_022060145.1, forward strand.
TGCGGTGCATCTTGATCCTGATCTGGGCTTCACGGGTTTCTCTGAGTCCAGTTCAGTGAAAAATAAGTTGAGGTGAATGTTTTTAAATGAAATAAATACGTCCTGTTCTTTTATTCTGCCACAGGTTACTGTTTCCCCGTCGCTGCAGTCTGCACAAAGCGCAAAGAAGTGTGCATCCGCTCAACGAAGATATAAAGGGTTTTATTTTTTACTAAATAAAAGCGACATGCAAGGAAAAAGGGGATAAACTGTTGTAGTACTATCTGTGGTGTACCCCAGTCACAAAGTGCGTACCAAAGTAATCCAAAGTACCGTGCAGGAATAATGTCCAGTGTCCCGGGGTATAATAAGCCGCTGAATCGCTCCTCTCTCCGCTCTGTGCCCTGGTGTCGCCGGTCTTGTCCCGCTGCTACAAACAAAATTCCGCTCGTTTTCAGGTTAACATTATTTCAGTAAATTAAACGAAGAATAGAAAAACACATGTTTACCCCTTAAAATAAAAAAAAGCAAATCAAGAGCGCGCGCTGTGCTGCTGGAGCTCGAGCGCAGGATGGGGATCACTGGGATATGGAGAATTGTGACGGGCTGAGGCTGTACTGCTCTAAAGCGCCGAGCGTCTAGAGCCCCGCCCTCTGGAGCAGGCTTAGCGCAAGTGACCACAGGTAAGGTAGGTGATGTCACACGACAGGTGTTTAGCTCTACTGTGCTGCGGAAACGCGGCAGTTCATACCTATCGAGTTCATCTACCCGACTAAAGGTGTTTTGTGGGATTTCTTCAGAATTAAAGAGTCATTTCGCGCGTGGGAATGACTCTTCATTGGGGTCAAGGGGGTAATCACGGGTTTTGCCACGTTATTATATTATGGAAATGTCTGCTTTGTCAAACAATGACATAAAAGCCCGTGTGGCTACAGTGAAACGTGTTATTACAATAATCACAGAATCCAGGGAGGACCTATGAAACAAAAAGTGAAATGAGATCTACCTGTTTAAGAGTTTAATCTGCTGAAAACACGCCAGGGTGTCGAGACCGGGTTACTGGCTGCGTTATTCACGCCATTCACAGCGATGGTGCAACATGCAGGGTGAGCTAATAGAAACACACCGATAGGCAAGTGTGTAGTGTGTAAACCGATGTGTCACCGAAGATTTTACTACACGGAACTGAATCACCATTTATTGTCTACAGCTGGAATTACCCAGCTTGACACAGTAAATGTGTGGGTTGTGATCTTAAAAAGAATCTATTCCAGAGCGAATACTGAGTTTGGGATGAATACAGTGAATACAAAGCAAATTGTATTTTTCTTTTTTAAAAGTATTTTTTTGGGGGCAAAACCTATAAGGAAATGTCACAAATTAATCCGTTTCTTCAGTTTCACAATATTTTTAAACACTTAGCATTCCACCAGTTGCCTCTTGGTTTTTCTACTCACTACTCCTCCTTAATCCGCCTGTCAGTCATCTGACATCACTGGGGGGGGTGGGACATAGAGTAAAGATGATTAAACAGCAGATGTGATGTTAATGGTCTGCGAGCTTTTAAACGCCCTGATAATAGGTTGTATTATGCCAGGGGTGATAACTGATGGTTAATCTGCAGCTCATACAGTGCTGTCATTTTAAATATACATTCATTTTTCTTTGCGTGATTAATTGTGCAGCAGCCACGTACGCTCGCTTTCCCGCTTCCTTGTTATGTTTTTTTTCTCCCAGCATGCTTGGCAATGCATACTGACTGACCGATTTCACGGGGCGGGGGTGCAGACATGTACCCGAGTTTAGGATAAAGGGAGGGGGTCACACAGGACCCCGGATTAAAGGATTTGATAGACGAATAGGGGGAAGGCGGAGGGGGGCTGGGGTCAGAGGTGAGGCAGCTGATGTTAAAAAAAGTCAAATGGAACTAAGGAGCGAGCGGCGCCGTCTCTAATCGAGCTTGATTAAGCTCACACTGTGCGTGTCCCATCTTTAAGTGGCCAATGAATTTCAAATGACTAAACATCGGTCAGTATCACAATAGATGTCTTCATCGGTGACGGCTGCAGTGACCGCTGGAGCTGAAGGCATTTTTCACAAAAGCCCACCCTTGACTTTTGGGGTGGTGGGCATATTTATCAGTGTCATTCTGGAGGTCCAGATCCATGTCAAGGTCAGTCCCTGTTTAGACTAAATGCAGGTGGGCGGTGGTGAGACGGTTGCCTTTGTCCGAACTCAAATTTGTCTGAGCTTGGCTGCTGCTCCCTTCTGGACAGGTAAGGCAAATGCAAAATAATATGATTCATTGTCCAGATCAATGCACTGAAAGAAGCAGACATCAACTGGAGATTCAAGGAAATCAGGTATTTGTTAAGATATCGGTTATTAGAATGGGGTGAGACACGAAGACAAAGCACGATACACAGACACTGTCAGATTGATTGAGTCCTTTAAATCACTCAGCACGCACTGGTTCAAATTGAAACAGCACATTTGCATAAACTGGGCATACAGATTGGCATAAATTAACCACAGGCACCAACCAGAGTGGAGTACGGCCTTAAAGGGGATTGCCACGGCTGCTTATCTGTCACCACACATTAATATTCAGACCCTGATGTAAGGACACTGCAATCCGTGACCTCGCACTACTTTCGTTAATGTGTGTGTGTCGCTGTGCAGGACTGTTTATGCATTGTCACTTGTCTGTTAATGTGCACGCTTCTCCTGCATGTGTGCCACCCAAGACCAGACACTGGCTTACAGGCCAAAGGTTGTTACTGGTCTGCATGAGTGGATGTGGATGTGGATGTGGGTGGGTGGGTGTGTGTGTATGTGTGCCTGTGTGTGTAACTAATAGTGGAAGCTGGAGGGACCATTATGGGGACGAGGATGACAGAAAAGAAAATCAGACAGAGGAAAGAGATGGAGAGAGACACACAAGCCATCTCCTCCAGCAAATGTAATTATATGGCTCAAAATCAGGGAGCTGCTTCTTGGTCAGCTTTAGGCTGGGCAAACACACACACACACATGATCATGACCTTGTCCTTGGACATCATGGTAGACACAGAAGCATTGACTTTGTAAAAGAAATAAAATTTAAAAAATCTTTGTCTGGAGTCTGTGCATTAAATCTAGCGAAACTGTGACCAATCTGATTGCTGTGTAAGTAATGCACGCACTCAAGGATATTAATTCTATTCCAGTTAATATTCACTCACAGCTGGTGTGTGTGTGGGGTGGGGGGGTCACAGTAAGGCAGGGGACTTCTGCCCTGAGGAGCCAAGGGGCCACATGCGCTCAAACACGCAGAAACACTCATTTAGTTAACAGCTTTCATTTTCCTAATTAAGATTTAGTGAATTCTGGTTTTCCGTCTCTCTATTCATCCCTTTTCTTTCGCCTCTTGCCTCCCTCACCCCACATCTCTGCTTCCCATCACATTTTTCCCTTCTCGTGCTGCATCTGCACACATTTTTCCCCACCTCTTCCGAATAAATGTTTTCAGTGATATCAGTCTAACTGAACGATTGAAAGACATTGCAGAAATGTGCCGGATGTGTGTCGGTCACCCAGAATATCTGGTTAAACAAGATTATATGAAGAGCAAGGGGTCAACCTCTACCCTCTGTGATATCCAGTACATGGTGTTTGTATCGTGGCTGGCCGGTTGCCAGCTGATTTACCCCCCATCCCTCACCTCTGCTGAGGAGGAAATGGAACAAACAGCTTAAAACCTTTTCGACTAATCCCCCAACAATGGATTCTGCTGTTTTATTGAGGGTGGAGATGGAAAAGATTTTAGGCAGCGGGGCTGAACCATTGTCCTGAGCCCAGGTAAGCCTGGAGATTTGGTTCAGTGCTCCAGTTAAAGCATTTGATTAGCTTCATTCTACCCAACTGCTCCATGATTGTGTGGATTTTTGTCCAGGTTTTGTAGAATCCGAGAATGAAATGTTAACTTACAAATAATAAAGGGAATGATGACAGCTGCTTCCTTGCAGCTGGAAAGCATATGACCTTTAGAAGCAGTGTATTCTAAACCTGACTTTGTTTCTTTGCACATAATCTTCACAATTAATTTAATAAAGATCCTGCCAGCTGAATGCTGGAAAGGTGTTGTTGCAGTATAGGTAGTCCAAAATGACGTCCTCCCTGAAGCGTTTCCTTTAAGCAAGCAGCAAACAAGATGAACTGTAGTTTGATTCTTCGTTCCAAAAATACTAAACTTATTTTCACACCTGACCTGTGGACAAGGTTGGAAGAATTAAGCCTGGGAATTGTCTGAAGTTATCATTTCTCCCACTTTTGTTCCCACGTCTTTGTTCTCACTAACCCGCCACTGGATAATAGCGAGAAAAGTTCAGGGCTGCAGTGCACCTGTGAAAGCAGATCACTCAGTTTGAGTCTAAATCATACAAAGATCATATTGTAACTATAGCAATAGTACAAAAAAAAGGAAGTAAAGTAGTGAGTCCACTTTGAATCATTTGTGAGATTAGTATTCGGTTGGCACTGATTAAAGCAATCTGCAGTCAGCTCCATCGTCTCAGGGTAGTGACAAGCTACCAGCCGCTATCACTCTACAAACAAAGGTCAGTCATAAAACAATCGGATGTTTCCTGTAGACGGGATGTAACACACACACACACAATCCTGCCGTGATACTACATCAGCTATTGTGGCTACTTGAAAACCTCGTACTTCTTCCAAGGTGAAAGATTTCACTACCCGTTATCCAGTTTCGATTGCAGCTTTCCTCAGACTCAACTTCTCTTTTACGTGCGGCGCAGTGGCTAGACAGTACCGCGAACCTGAAGAACTTTGTGCAGTGTCGCGCCCTCACAATCTTTGCTCAGCGTTGAGGTCGAGATGACACGAAGGGAAAACGGCTGCAGCGGTTGTAGTGATTATGTGATAACAACGCATATTAAAAATGCAGTTACGAGTCAAAAAAAAAAAAAAACGCATTTTCAACGGCATGTTTCCAGTGGAATCAGTTTTGCAGGAATTTTCCTCAACAGGAAGAGCGGGAACCTGAAACAAATTGTGATTTCCTTCCATGCAGAGACGACTTATCTCAGGAACGCAGTGATTATGCAGCTCATTTTGCCTTCAACTCCTATTAATCTTTTAAGGCTGTATCGCAGGTATGTCACATGGATGTCACATTGAATATAACATAATTGGGTATAACTCTCAGCTCTCTGGTGTCCTTAAATTCATGTGTGAAGTGCTTCCAGAATTCACGTCTTTATGAGCATTAATCTTTCACCCTGCTCCATTTCCTTCCAGAGTGTCACAAAAACAACATGCGTGATGCTTCCAAGAAACATAAATACATGTCGGGACGGTTCTCCTGTGGCTGCAGCTGAGGTGTTGCAGCACAATGCTTGGCAGAGGACCCAAAGCTGCCTTGCACCATCGCAGACAGTGCTTGTTTTCAGTGTTAATAAAAGCGTCTTAATCAGTGAAGCATTAGCACATGTTAGCAGGTGTTTTTATTTTTATTTTTATTTTTTTTTGTGCTGGGAGAACGCTGTGCTATCCTTCACTGTGTTGTGGGTTGAAGATGTTTAAATAATGCTACGCAATCAATTATTTATACGCGATACACAAGCACAATCTAGCCACAGCAAACACATGGATGAGTGCACACAGAAACACACACACACACACACGCATGCATACAAAATCCCACACACGAAACATCATAAATCTTAGGATTTAAGGAATAATGTCAGCTATTCAGCTAGTTTCCTGTATGTAGGTTGCGTAGCCATTGAGCTAATATAAAATAATTTACCTCATCCTTGAAAGAGCCACAGAGTGCTTTGTAAATCAAACATGCCGCTGTTTGTTTGGGGCTGATGACTTACACTTAATGCCAGTATATCTAATCAGTGAATGCAATGACTGCCAACCAGGCACCAATGCCTCAGTAGTCCTTCCGTATTAGCAGCTGAGTCAACTGCAACCCCTGCACATGTTTCCTTAAATAGGAAACAATTTATTTTCTTCAACTGAATGTAATGGGCCTCTATTTGAAGCAGGTTTGTTTTTTTTTGTTTTTTTTTTCTATAATAAACTCTGTTGGATCAGTATGCAAGGTCATCATAGAGTGTCTATGTATTTACATGACAAAATAGTCCAGCAATCAGTGATTTCACATCATGAAATAGAGGTAAAAAATCTAACTTTCTGCTCAATCTTTTGTCATATGTATATTCATGGAAAAAAAAATCTTCTGATTAGTGATCCGTGAGTCACTGATAACTTCTAAACAATACTCTGATGGTGCAGTTGTAATTCGTGCTAAAACAGCTACCTGCTGCAGTCATGGGGTCACATCTTAGCTAATCTGATTTGAAGATAAATGAAAACAAAACCTGATCAGCTGACCTGTAAACATGACTGCACAAACACAGAACGTCCCCAACACACCCACTCAGGGAACTGCAATGCAATACAAAGTTGCTATAATGATTTTAAATTAAAATTTGCATCATTTCAGTTAACGCGAAGCCTGCATTTCTTAACAGGGCTTTTGCTGTCATCAATCATTTGCAGGTTTGCACGAAGCAGGAGTTCATCTTGTCCAGGTAACCCTGGGTTAACTTAGCGAGTTGATAACTAGCTTAGCTTGGTGTGATTGCTTATCCTGACTGCTGAGGTTGGGGGAAATGAATCCAGATAACAGAAAGATACTGAACCATGCTGAACTCACTTCATAGTACAGGACCCAGGAGGGGATCGTTTTCTGCTCTGAATTGTATTTGGGGCCAACTTTTATTTGCTATTAAAGCAATACCCAAGTGGTAGCTAACCAATAATGGGTTAATGGTTAATTAAAAGTAATTTAATAACTGGTTCCAATGGTTGGATTAAAGTATTGTAAAAAAAAAAAGAAAAGTTGAAATATTTGATAAATATTTAATTCCCCCACTAAGTACCATTTCACCAAAAAAAAAAAAAAAATATATATATATATATATATATATATATATATATTGTGACACACTCACTTTCTGTGAGGAGCAGGTACATCCGTCAACCCAGAGAACAGTTTTTCGAAGAAGAAGAAGAAGAAGAAGAAACAGCCTTTATTGTCCCACAGAGGGGAAATTTGGGTGTAACAGCAGCCGCAGTTATTATAAATATAAATAAAGATATAATAATTCACACTATTAAGAAAAGAATATATATAAAATCAACAAACAATATTAACCTTAATACTACTAATAATAATAACACTATATACAATGTGCATGATGTGCCGGACTATTTACAGTATATTATATATTATCCTACATTGTGTAGGTTATTGTGGTTTTTGTTGGGAGCAGTGATGGTTATAAAGTCTTACAGCTGCTGGGAGGAAGGATCTGCGGTAACGCTCCTTTGTGCATTTAGGATGCAGCAGTCTGTCACTGAAGGAGCTCTCCAGCTCAGCAACAGTTTCATGCATGGGATGGGAGACCTTGTCCATCAGTGATGTTATTTTGGTCAGAGTCCTTCTGTCTCCCACCACCTGCACTGAGTCGAGAGGACATCCTAGGACAGAGCTGGCTTTCCTGATGAGCTTGTCTATCCTCTTCCTCTCAGCTGTAGACAAGCTGCTGCTCCAACATACTGCTGCATAGAAGATGGCTGATGCCACCACAGAGTCATAGAAGGTCTTCAGGAGTGTCCCCTGCACTCCAAAAGACCTCAGCCTTCTCAGCAGGTAGAGTCTGCTCTGACCCTTCCTGTAGAGCGCATCAGTGTTATGAGTCCAGTCCAGTTTATTGTTTAGGTGAACACCCAGGTACTTATAAGAGTCCACTATCTCAATGTCCACTCCCTGGATGTTCACCGGTGTCCGTGTGGTGGGTCTGCGCCTGCGGAAATCCACCACCAGCTCCTTGGTTTTAGCGGCGTTGATCAGGAGGTGGTTCCGCTGGCACCAGTCCACAAAGTCCTGAGTCCACTGTCTGTACTCTGAGTCATCCTCACCTGTGATGAGGCCAACTATGGCAGAGTCGTCAGAGAACTTCTGCAGATGGCAGCGTGGGGAGTTGATGGAGAAGTCTGCAGTGTAGAGGGTGAAGAGGAACGGTGCCAGCACAGTTCCCTGTGGGGCCCCCGTACTGCAGACCAGCCTGTCAGAGACACAGCCCTGTGTCCTCACGTACTGTGGGCGGTCAGTGAGGTAGTCCAGTATCCACTCGGAGATGTGGTGGTCCACTCCTGACAGTTCCAGCTTGTCTCTCAGAAGTCCTGGCTGGATGGTGTTAAAAGCACTGGAGAAATCAAAGAACATGATCCTCACAGTGCTTCCAGGCTTCTCCAGGTGGGTCAGAGCTCGGTGCAGGAGGTAGATGATGGCGTCATCCACCCCGATGCCAGGCCGGTAGGCGAACTGCAGCGGGTCCAACGAAGACGACACCATGAGGCGTAGATGGTTGAGGACCAGCCTCTCGAGGGTCTTCATTAGATGCGATGTCAGGGCTACCGGCCTGTAGCTGCTAAGATCCTTTGGATGTTTGGTCTTTGGTACCGGTACCACACAGGAGGTCTTCCACAGTTGTGGTACTTTCCCCAGCTTCAAGCTCAGGTTGAACATGTATCCCATGATGCCACACAGCTGATCTGCGCAGCACCTCAGGAGCCTGGAGCTGATGCCGTCTGGACCAGCAGCCTTTCGCACCTTGATCTTACGTAGCTCCTTCCTCACATGATGAGTTGAGAGGGACAAGATGGAGGTGGGGGATGGGGGTTGTGAGATGGAGTCCTCAGAAGTGAAGGGGGTGGGTGATGGCTGAGAGCTGAGAGGTGTGAGGTCCCAAGAAGAAGAAAGGTTGGCAGTCATTAAAGATGGTGGGGCTGACAGCAGGGGGGACTGGGCTGGGGGAGGGGTGGGTTGCTGGTCAAACCTGTTAAAGAACTGGTTCAGGTTGTTAACCCACTCTATGTCTCCCACAACCCTAGGGCTTGGTTTGTGGCCTGAAATTGAGTTCAAACTCCTCCAAACCCCACTGATGTTGCTCTGCTGTAGCTGGTCCTCCATCTTCTTCCTGTAGATGTTTTTTCCATCCCTGATTTTCCTTCTCAGATCCTTCTGCACGGCTCTCAGCTCCTCCTTATTTCCTGATCTAAAGGCTCTCTTCTTCTCCTTCAGGAGAGCCTTTATTTCAGAGTTGATCCAGGGTTTGTTGTTTGAAAAACACCGTACCCTCCTGGTGGGCACAGTGTTTTCCACGCAGAAATTGATGTAATCAGTGATGCAGTCCGTGATGCTGTCGATGTCCTCCCCATGAGGGGCACAAAGCTCTTCCCACACAGTGGAGCTAAAGCAGTCTCTCAGAGCTTCTTCAGTCTCCTCAGACCATTTCTTCACTGTGTGTGTCACAACTGGTTCTCTGTGTACCAAGGGTTTGTACACAGGCTGGAGATGAACCAGGTTGTGATCTGAGCCCCCCAGGGGAGGCAGAGGTGATGAGCTGTATGCCTCCTTGATGTTGGCATACAGTAGATCCAGTGTGTTGGTATTCCTGGTGTGGCAGGTGACATACTGGGTGAAGGTGGGGAGAGTGGAGGACAGGGAGACGTGGTTAAAGTCCCCTGAGATCAGAAAGAGGGCCTGTGGGTGCTGTGTTTGGAGTCTGCTGGTAGTAGCATGGAGGACATCGCAGGCTGCAGCAGCGTTAGCAGAGGGCGGCACATACACAGTTATCACAATAACATGTGAAAACTCCCGAGGAAGATAGTGCGGTCTCATACCAACAGCGAGCAGTTCAATGTCCTTACTGCAGAGCGTCTCTTTGATGGTTAGATGTCTGGAGTTGCACCATCTATCGTTCACAAACACAGCCAGACCCCCGCCCCTCTTCTTACCACTCTCCTTGGTTCTGTCGGCACGGATCAAATGATCAAACGGATCGCATTTATTTTGTTGCAACTATGATGAAAGAATTGATTGAAATATCATTCCCCTGATGGGAAAGGTAAAATATAATTACCCAGCGCTGCACTAACCTAATTCCATACATATGACATTGTGGTAGATTGATTCAACAGCAGATGGTGCTATCAATTATTGAGCCTACGAACACGACTCTACCCCCAATCAGATTAAGTAGATTATGCAAACATCAACTCCCTTATGATCCAGACTCTGTTTCTTAGATCAACATACAGCATTATGTCAATCTAAAGATGAATAGCCCCTGACACCATCTATCTATCTATCTATCTATCTATCTATCTATCTATCTATCTATCTATCTATCTATCTATCTATCTATCTATCTATCTATCTATCTATCTATCTATCTATCTATCTATCGTTCAGTCTTAAGGCTTTATTGCCTCCAGGGAGTATTGTGTGTTTAATGTATGCAGTTTTTTAAATCTGACCTAAATATGCTACATGATGATTTCTCCACTACATACCATCATGGAGTCACTGCCAGGGTATTCCACCCAACCCCGTGCACGTCCCCTAATCCTGTTAACCCACTCCAACTGTGTGGAGAAGCAAGAGAGAGTAGGAGAGAGCCCGGGGCGAAGACGACATTGTACCCCTCCACCCCGCTGAGATCCAATTGAAGAAACAAGTGCTTGGTACAAAGTGAAGCTCCTTGGCTCACTGTGACATTAATACATGACTAGTGTAAAAAAAAAAAAAAAGAAAGAAAGAAAAAAACCTTCCTGTGATCTACTGCGTATAAATCTGGAGAACAAGATATTGAAACGTGGGGGTGCAGAGGAAGAGGAAGCAAACATTTGAGTTGGTGTTTACAGCGGCTCATGTTGTAAAGCACCTAATCTACTGGCGTGGCCAGCAACCTGCAAAATCAGCCAGATTCAGTGTCAGTGTTACCAACTGACAACAATCTTTAATGAAAATTCAATCCTCTGTGATAGCTCGAATAGGTTTTACCCCAACTGTGATTCAGAATTAGATGAGCAGAAGAAAATGGATGGATGGATGGATGGATGGATGGATGGATGGATGGATGGATGGATGGATGGATGTTTTGTAGTGCTGAAGATTTGTCAGCTTGTCAGAACCAGTCATTAACAACATCCCACTCCATCTCTGCTTGGGTGCTTTCTAAGCAACCAACTGATGACTTTATAAATAATTAGCATAGCTTGCAAGTCGTAACAGTTTATTAACAGCAACATTAACAACATTAACTGCAAACTTGATGGCAAGAAAGACAAAAATGTGTGAGTATTATAGTAATTACTTACTTAGACTATTTCTTGTGCATGTTTTGTCTTAATTTTATTCCTGAAATTATGACCAGATGTGTGTATCCCATCTCCTCATATATGTTAATATGATCATGTTAATAACTTCAATTTTCCCAATAATTTTCATCTTTTTCCATCTCTTTCTCCATTATTCATTCATTTGCTACTCTCATAACAAGTACAACTATTACAACATTAGCACTCTCATATATATATATATATATATATATATATATATATATATATATATATATATATAAATTCCAAAACGTTTTAAGGAAGTGCTGCTGCTTGATGAACAAACATTTCTGGTCCAGTTTGTGAATCGACAAAGTTCCACATGACTGCTTTTAATTGCATTCAAAGCCTTTTTGAAAATCAAACACTAACCTTCCCACCACCCTTTGCTTGCGAATTTCATCACATAATGATCGTGTTGTTTGTGTGTTTGTGCAGTCATTAGTTTACTTGTAGACAGGTATTGGGGTCATTGTTTGTCAGTGATAAAACCCGACCTCTGGAATGATAAGACGGAGCCTTTCTGCGCTAAGCTGCTCTTAACAACATGTTTTGATTCACACTCAGCCGGAAAAGAGTGTTAACTTAAAAGAGTGAGGGAGTGGGCGCGCACGGCATCATTAGCTGTAGTTATAACATCTACACATTTTACATTATGAATAAATGCGCATTTCAGGGAGGAATGACATTCAAGTTACGTCACTATGGTAGATTTCACAGTAGATCTTTTTTTTTTTTTTTTATTGCAAAAACATCCTTGTAAGCAGAGCTCCCAGTGCTGGAAGATAAACTGCTGTGGGTGGCTGATAGCGCAGAGATTTTAAATCCTTTACAGTAAACGCTGCCACAGCTTTTGACTGGCTGTGGTTTCCTCTGTTGGCTTTATAACTCTGCTGCAATGTGGGCCCTAGCAGATGTGGGATATTCCCATTTCAGAGTTGCTTTGCTCAAGTCCTTTCTGTGTCAAAGCATTCATTGTTTGAGGAAAGCTTTGGCTGTGCTGGAGTCACATCTATAAAACTGTACCAAGTCCAGCTTTAGTATTGAGCCCATTTTTATACTCCACCCAGAACTGTATGCATTAGACACCCTGTACAACGATCCCAAAGTTACACCACATATTTTAGGCTCAGTTATACAAAATAAGATCAAGCTGCTAAAATGTTCTCCTTATGCACAAGAGCACAGAGCTGCCACGTGGCAAAATGTGTAAACTTTCTGTTCCCACCTTAATCTTAAGTGCATTCATGTGGTGTGAAAGTGAGCTCCTGAAAGTTCATGTGAGCACCCCTCAAAGGTGGAACGATCATTCTAAAAGCTGGCGAAAAGTGTCAGCAGAAATATAGAGGGAGGACGTTTGGTGGTGCAAATGTACATACTGCATAAACATTGTAGCAAATATCCAATTTCTTCCACTTATCCTGTTCAAGGTCAGGGGGGGGCTGGAGCCTATCCCAGCTGCCATAGGGCAAGAGGCAGCCTGTCGCAGAGAGACAGAAAACCGGTCACACTCACACCTATGAATGTGAGTGTTTTTAGAGTGACCAATTAACCTAACCCCAGTAACTGTGTGTCTTTGGACTGTGGGAGGAAACCCACGCAGACATGGGGAGAACATGCAAACTCCACACAGCAAGAGGTCCGGTCAAAGGTGAAATCAAACTCTGGCCTTCTAGATATCATTCTAGCTGTGAGGGAGCAGTGCTGACCACCACACAACTGTGCTGCCCTTGTAGCAAACAATTAGTTTGTATTATGGTATCAGGTTGTAATGTTGCTGTCCGTGTATCTTTGTTGGCATATCAATAATATATAAAAAAAAAACAACAACAGAAAAAAAAAACACCGTGCTGTCCCACAGATCTTTGTAGCATCCATGTTTTTTTCCATACAATCCAATTTAAAAAGCACATTATGGAGTGGGACAAACCACTTCCAATTCTGGAAAGATTGCCAGCCAAAGAGCACATGAACGTGGTTATTCTAAGTATGACAACTTAAAACTTAAATGGAATTGACTTTTGAATATGTGCAACTTTTTTTTGTGTGCCAAATTATCTCTGCTTAAACTGTCTGAAAAAAACCTCTTCTTTGGTTTTATTCATTTTAACTCTGCAAGTGTGCCGAGAAGTGAGAGGACTGCATTATAAGCTTTTCACTCTCATTTACAGGAAAAAAAATTACATTCCTGTCAGACTGTGTAAGATCACATTCAAATAATTATACCGCAGCCGGTACTGAAAGGATGAGAGATGGTGATTATGTAGTGGAAGCAGATTATTTCATTCAGCTGATTCAGTGGCTGATTACACAGTTTATGTTGCACTGTAGATCGCTGATGAAATAATTCATTGGGTTTATGTGTCTGCAGTTGAATAAATCATCAGTCTGGCATGTTAAAGATACAGTATGTTAGAGGTTTACGGCACACATTGTCCACTATTCTTTTGGGGCAAATGAGTGAAGTGTGAATGAAATCTCATTACTAACAGGAAGAAACACACCACCCAGTTTAAATAGGCTTTTTCATGCTGAATGAATGAGTCTCTATTTACTGTAACGGTCTTTAAATGTGAGATACAAAATTAGGTAGATATGCAACATTTTCTGTTAGGGCCTGTACACATGATATATATTGATCACTATGGCGTATTATAGACTTTAATTGTTGTTTTGTACACATTTAACATGTTAAACCAACAATGTGTTTTATCATGTGTCTTTTTTTATACCATGCTTCGTGAATAGTAGCTATAATTCTGACCGGAGCACATGAGCATACAGAGGGGGATGTAGCTCAGTGGTAGAGCGCATGCTTCGCATGTATGAGGTCCTGGGTTCAATCCCCAGCATCTCCATTTAGCATCTACATTAGTTTGCTTGTGCTGTTTAGCTCACATAGCACTGAATATCTATTAAAAGTTGTTCCAATTCCAAGTGAAGGCATGAAAAGCTCTCAGCTACTAAATAAGATCTCTTCCATCAGTTATTTCTCCCGCCTGTCTTCTCACCTGAAACTTGTGATATATGAAGGTGAAATATGGGTCATATGCAATGTCCGCTCATCATACTCTTTGATTATGTCATCTGTCTCTTTACTGCAAGCCGTGGGGGCGGGGTGGGGTTGCAGAATAAGAGTGCAAAGAGGTGGTATGAGGAGTAAAGAAACAAAGAGAAGGGGTAAACTGATCCTTGGCTGATGGAAATTGAAAACACGTTAATGAAGACTGCAGCCTTGGCTTGGTTCAATAATCGGCACATGAACAAGCTTTATTAATTTCATCAGGACGGAGAACAGGTTTATGGAGGGAAGGAGGGAGGGATGGATCCAGCTGGGTGTCTGCTCACATGACAACAGCTCCTTCATTTTAAGATTTTGCAAGCCAAGACTGAGAGAAATTCAGAGGGGATTAAAAGGAGAGAGGAGGAGTGACAGGAGGACAGGAGGGAGGAGAAAGAGAGTGGCATCCGTCCCTCCCAAACATCTGCTCACTGATTAGCAGGAGAGGAGAGGCGAGCAGAGGACAGGAGAGGAGGAGAGTTTAAAGTTAGTCTGAGAGCTTAAAATAGACGCAGAAGAGTGGGGCAGAGGAAATAAATCATATGTTCTTTAAATACTGCATGAGATTAGAAAATATATTATTGAACTGTAAGTCCCTTTTAAGAAAAAAGTGCTCATCTCTCATGGTGAGTAAGATTCAGCGTGCACATCTCATCCGTGCCTAATATCTTTCCTCGTACTGTATGTGTGGACTAAAGGGAAAGCAGCCTGCCCTGTATGTATGCATGGACAAAAAAAAAAAAAAAAATTAACTGTGAAGTATCTTTAAAAAAAAAAAAAAAAAAATTAGCACTCTTGGCTGCGTTTCAGCACAGAGAATCCATCATTGCAATGGAACTGAAATAAAATTTCCACGCTGTAATAAAATGGGTGGATTTTGATCTTTCTGACAAAAGGCATCATGTGATGTATAATACAGGCAACACAGAAAACCAGTAACGATGACAATTTGGGGAACAGCAGTTTGCACTTCTCCCAGGAGGTGCTGCAAAATTTCACAGTTCTCCTTTAAAAAAACCGGCTGCATTCATAAATTTGGCTAGTTGCGCCACATTTACCTGCTATAACACTGATAAATCACAGTGCGTTTCTTTCTCCCCCCCCCCCCCCCCCCCCCCCCTCCTCCGCCTGCACTTAATTGAATTGTGAAGACCCCATAAAGTGTGGTGAAGTGTAGTAATCAGGTGTGTCCTACCTTCTAGTAGCTGCTGATCTGCGATACAATCGCCTCAACTGTATTGTGATCACACTTTATCTACCAGGAGATCAAGACTGAACACATTTTTCAGACAATGTCAGAAAAAATTGTATCATTCCCCCCCCCCCCCCCCCCCCCCCCCCCCCCCCCCCCCCCCGCATTGATTGTATAAACAGGTAGCTCTCAAGGGTAAATTTAACTCGACAGGCGGTGAATATCTTTTTGCTCGGAGGGGGAATTGCGGAGAAACGTGCGGAAAAATCAAGCAAAAACGTCAGAAAGGATTACATCAGCTTAGACTCACTCCTTTGAACGTGTCCATCACAAAGACATCTCATCCTAAAGTTGGTCTCCTTGGAAATTAATTAAGAAGAAATCATCCATAAATAAGCAGATGTTTTCACACACCTTTTACTGTCATTTGACAGCAGAGTGACGAGTGTTAAAGAAGCCAGGAGAATACAAGAAGCCTATTATAGTGGTGTCACTGCTCAAATACTGTATTCTGGCTTGATAAACCAATTTGTCGTACTCTGCTGCTTCTACATTTTTTTCTCCTGAGCTTGTTTAAAAGTAGTGATGCTTTTAAAGTGGAGTGGGGGGGGGTTCCTAATACATGTGTCTGTTCATCATCTGCTTAGTGAATGGATGATCCCTTAATGTAAATGTTTTCAGAATGTATCGGTGCCTCTTTACACTGGAAGCTGAAAATTTGGGGTTGTTTCTCTTAAAGGTAATCATACGGGCTCAGCCTAGCTGAGATTAAATCAGGCTGTATGTGGACCACAAGCTAAAATGTGTTTGATGCCCCTGATCCAAACTAAAGCTTTCATTAACCTGTTTATCTCCTGCCTGAATTCTGTCTCGTACACTCCACTTTCATTCTAATTTACTCCTCCCAGGGGCATTAATTAGCGCTGTTACGTCAGAGCCACTAGAGTGGCTCGTTTACACACAAGGTGTCCCTTTGCATCTGTGCCCTGGCTCACCGCATTACAGCATTAGTGATTCTAAACTTCGCCAACAAAACAAAATTAAGGAGGTGCCAAACACAAACGATGATGTTCTTGTGACTGACAAACCTGTGATTTATGCCAGCCATAACTGAGACTCGGTTTACGTGTGGTTGCTGCAACAGAGGCAAAGATTCAGGAGTTAAGACGTGGCTTAGTAAAGATCAGTTCACACAACTAGCCCAAATCCAGGTTGGGCTAAAAAGCGCTGGCCCTGCTTGCAAACATTTATCGGAAAAATCGAAGCGTTTGTCCCAAAACACATTTTTGCCACAAGCTGCGTGATTATCAGAAGCTCATATAGCATCTTCACATAGTATAAGTGATAAAGGCCAATCCATTTTCTTCCGAGGGGCATAACAGCAGCCATAGGACAACAGGGAGTGTATGCAGAGAGAGACACACAATTTAGAATCACCAGTTAACCTAATATGCATGTCTTTGGACTGCCACAGAAAGGCGCCAGCTGGCCAGTGGATTCAAACCCAAGACCTTCTTGCTGTGAGGTGACAGTGCTAATCACTGCACCAAGATGCTGCCCAAAAGACAAAGTTGTCTTTTCATTTTTCCCTTTATGAAACTCTTCTGCACATGCTCTGCACCTGCTGTACAGTCATAATGAGTAAAATCAACAAGGTCACAGATAGTGTCCTTACCTTGAGTAAAATCATGAAGGAGAAAAAAGAAAATAGCCCTGATGTGGTCTTACATAAGCTCATTTATTAATGATGCTGGCTGTGGCTACAAGAGAGCACTTTTTTTTTTCTTTCTTTTCGTTTTTTTTTATCCTTATTTATTTAGTGTGGCAGCCGATTTGCTTTTAGAGAACCATTCAGTCTCTGTTTCATCTGTTCTCTCTCCTCTGTTTCCCTCCATGTGCTCAACCCTTCCTCCATCTCTCCTCCATTCCGGAGTTTCTCCTTTGAGCTCCTTCAGCTCCCTGAAGACAGACGGGAAAGCCGGCTTTGGGGGATGGGGTGATAAGGTGGTGGTGCTGATGGGGGGATGAAGGCAAGGGTGTAAAGAATGGTGTTCCCAGAATGTCAACACCCACACATGTGCACATCAGCCTACATACATCTACACACACACACACACACACACACACACACACTGAAGAACTAGTTCTGTAACCACCATGCCCACTGGCACACACCAATTCATTCATATAACTGCTGCCAGCCCCCTCGGAGGCCCCCTATATGCTTTAATTGTTGTAATTATATTTGCATAAGGGTGTTCTGTTTCAGCTAACGACATGCTCCACACACACACACACACACACACACACACACACACACACACACACACACACACACACACACACACACACACACACACACTCATGACAAGTTTTAATAGGCAGGATAATTGAATGTGGTTCTCCCATTACTGCCCCGAAGGCTCCTTCTATGTATGCTGCGAAGGGTCGTGCTCTTTACATTTACTTAGATAAATAGATACACATTTGCCTGCAGCTCAAACACTAATTATAAACTTCAAAGGCTAATCATTTTATAGCTGATTAAGAGAGGTGACGTCCTGTGTGCCAAAAACATTAAAACAAAGAAGATAACCTGAAAAAAACATGAAGACATACACCATTTGAAAACAAATCTGCATATTCGTCAAGGGATTGAAGTGGAAATCAACTTGAGATTTTTCCCCCAAGTGTAATTTTTTCCCCCCTTCTAATCATTACTGGGTTACGGTTTAATATGTGAGACTGAAGAATGTGTGCTCCTTGTTTAGAATGAGCAACAACGGCCGCAACATAATTACCATCCATGCCGTGCAGTCAGAGATGCTGATTAAAGGAGTTACAAGAGACAATTAGTTGTTTTCATTATAGCTGGAGTAATTGGAAGGAACCTTGAGCTAGCCTGGATGGATTTACTGTACGGGTAATTATATCTCATATTATACAGTACATTTTAATTTTTAACTAGACAGCATTAGGCACCCCAACAAATCCCAAAACATTAATTACTTGAAGATTGTTGTTGCAGTAAAAAAGTCACAGCTTGAAGAATTTCCCGTTTTGCCCGCTCACACATCCTGCCTACGACCTTTAAGGTCACATGCAGATCAGCATTACCACCAAAACTGTGGCCAGGTTCACTTCTGGTCAGACCCTGGTATGTACACATTCCTGTTGGATTATTTTCTATCAAGAACACCATATTTCTGCTGTTAATCCCGCCAATATTGCGACAGAAGATTAGTCCCATTAATGCCAACATGATAAATTGCTGGACTCCGGTGATGCACTGATCTGAAAATCTTTCAGACTCATGGTCTGAGACTTTCTGGTTTCGATCTCGTGTGTGCACCCTCGGAGACAAGACACGGCCGTGTTGTGCTCAGCCTTCATACGTCAGTTACCTGTTTTCCGGTAAGAGGGTGTCAATGCTGGAGGTGATATCCAGCTCACATTTAAGATTAAGTGAGCAGATTATTCTGCAGCAGTACTTGTGGAAATCAGGGTAATTTCTAGAGAAAGTCATCAAAAACAGAGTCTGCAGCCTGCATCTGCCAAACATTGGCAGCTTTCCTGTGGTTGTGCTTCCCTCAGAGTTTTTTAGAACCGACAGCAGTCTTTTTTTGGTGGAAAAGCAAAGGAACTGACACACCACATCCAGGGAACAGGCGCATATGTGCTGTGAGCACTTCATCTAAACAATGATTAAATATTATGCAGGCCTAAAGACAAAGGTGGGTCTGCTTCATGATTGGGTTTCACTGCTGGAGATGCTAGCAGCATTAAACATGCTCACAGAGGAGAGGAAACACTGTGGCTCTTAGAGATTCCTGTAAGTATGATTTCCTCTTTCTGACATGTATCATATACATTACATCCTACTGTACGCCGGTCGTATATTATTTGCATGACATGTTAAAGTATAGAAAAGGTATAGCCTTATAATAACAGCCCTACAAGCATAACAGCTTTTTCTGTTACCGGACTCGGAGATGTTATTAGAAAAGAAAAAAAATCAGATTGATTCACAAAAGTGGCCTTCAAAATGATGACATGATGTCAAGAATAAGAACAAACTCACAGTGATTTGAAATGCTCTCTGATTCTGACCGCTGCTGTTCATAATGTAATGTTGCATTTTTTTTTTTAAAGCGTTTTCTTTTGTTGTCACTGAATACATTTTTTTTTTTTTGCTTTGTTAACCACATCTCCCTTCCCCCTTTCTGTCTCTCTTTCATTTATGAACTCACCTCACCTACGCTATCCATCGCTCCCCTCTCCCCTCCTCCTCCTCCTCCTCCACCTCTTCCTCCTCTTCATTTTCTACACTCACCAAGCCCCTTGCCTAAAAATGAAATCTGATTTTCCTTCTCTCTCTCTCTCTCTCTGTGGATGAGGGTCTCTGGGTCTTTTGTTCATCCACCCGCTCATGTGGCCTCCTCCGGTTGCCACGGCAACCGGGTGTATACATACAGTTGCTCCGGGAGAGGAAAATTGAGATGGAAAACAGAATGGGATGCAGAGAGATGCGTGAGAGGGAGAGGGAGGCTGAGATGGAGTCAGGGGAGACGGTAGAGAGAAAGCAAAAAAGGGTAAAAACAGTAGCAATGTGGAAAAACTAAGAGCAGGACTGAGAGGAAAATGAGAAAAATGTAAGGGATGATAAAAAAGGATATGGCAAATGTTGGAATGAGAACAATGCAGATACTATTTTCTCTAGCTTTTTTCTCCCAGCTGAGATTTTTCTCATCTGAATGAAATAAGTCTCCAAAACCCCAGAACAAATTTATCATTTGTAATTCTGCTTTCAGTGCGCAGCAGTCTGGCAGCAGATAACTGATTTTTAAAGCACAGCAAAGTTGTAATCTAATCTTCTGTGTCTTTCCTATCAGCGTGTGATATTAGCAGAATATAATTAAAATGGAAAATGTTCTGCAGTGAGAACTAAAAACAAAACAAAAAAAAAAGCCATATAACAAACCAGTGATAAATCCTTTCTTTCTAAACCACAGAGATCATTTTAAAACATGAGACTTTAAAGTTGTCAAATTACACCATAATCACATAATTACACATTTGAAATTGAATTCATAGTTTTACCAAAATGTGCCATCGAACAAAGAGGGGGGGGGGGGGGGGGGGGGATTAAAATTCTTTATTAATTTGTCCCATTTTCATGTTATCTGGTTTTCAAGTATAACACAAAAGAAAAAGCAATAAAAAAAATAAAATAAAGAGGACAAGAAGGAGTGGTTGGAAAAACCTTAAATGAAGCTAAATCAGGCAGAAGTGAACCAAAGGTAAGAAGAAAAAAAAAAACTTGAAAGCAGTTCCGAGCGATACAGAGAGAAACAATAAATATCTGTGTCCGGGCAGCATCTTTCTCCACCCAGTTGTCTGTGTTTGCTGTATTAGAAGCCCTGCAGGAATCCAAACCCTGCAGACAAGCGGCCATCTGCCATGCTGGCTCCAGTCCAGTGATGCTCTGCAGAGCCAAGATGGCACCCAGTCACACGCATGCAGAAAAACTGCATCCAAAAAAATCACACTCAAACGAGACGTGTTTTATTACATACGAAGGCACACAGACGGAGAGAAGGTAAATTAATTTCTATACTGGCTCATGGAGTGGGGAAATAAAGCAGTTACTGCATTTCAAGACGAGCTTGATAAAAAACTGGATTAGTTTAAGTTCAAGGATCACCAGCTGTAAACGTCTTGGCTGCGAAGCTGCCAACATAATAACAGCAGAGAGATAAATGAAAAAATTCAGTAGATACATAATGTGTGTGTGTGTGTGTGTGTGTGTGTGTGTGTGTGTGTGTGTGTGTGTGTGTGTGTGTGTGTGTGTGTGTGTGTGTGTGTGTGTGAGTGTGTGTGTGTGTGTGTGTGTGATGTCCTGCTCAAAGATTATACTGCATACTGTAAAATTCTATTCAAGTCCAACAGAAGCAAACAAATGTCACAGAACCTTTTAAATTGGATAAATCTGCTTTATTTTGGAGTACAATGCACAGCATGCGATCACAAAGGGAGGCTTTGAAAATTAAAAACTTGGACTACATTTGGCCAGCCTCCCCTTCAAGATCATCTTCTCTGACATGCCCGGACCTGCTGCTATTATTTACATCTCTCAGTGACAGTCCTGTTCTGTCTGCTCGCATTCGTGTCTCTCTGATACGCACTGGTTCTCCTCCAGTGTGACAAATCAGCGACACTGGAGGAGCGTGACCAAAAGACTCCTCGGGATGTTAAAGTTGAGCAGTGACTTGACAGTCTTACCCTTTGGTGAGACAAATTCACGCCACACGACCTCATGAATGTCAAAAACGAAGACCGATATGCTCCTGCTTACCTAAAGCTGTGACACTGTGGGCTCGTCATCTCAGAATTGCTGAAAGGTGATGGACATGTTTGAGGTGAAACTTCACAGCAGCAGAGTGTAAGCGTTCATATCTGGACTTTCAGGGAGCAATGTAAAACAGCATCTGCACTGAAAGCAGTCTAGTAACGCACAAGAACATGATTTTGAAGGGGAGATCTGCCGTCGTCTTGGACGCGCCAGTATTTAATCACCCAGAAATGATTGTTCTCGCAGTCATTTTATCATGAATAAATATTTTAGCTGAATAAAATTAACAAACTCATAAATGAAAATTACAACTAGGAGGCTAGCAACTCTGCTGCTTGTGATTACAGTTGAAATGAGGCTACGGCAGCCCCACAGAGTGTTGTAGAAACTGGATTATCAGCAGAACTCTGAAAGAAATTCCTTAATTACTTGAAGGATCTAGCTCTGAAAAGAAAAGTAAAAGAAAGCATAATTACAAAGCGCTTTACAATTTCTTTTAAAGGGAAAAAAAGTAAGGGCGATGACTTCAACTACAGCCAATTTTTTCTCTAGCATGCCAGCGAGAACACGAGGTGAACGGTAACGCTTAGTGACATTTCATTGGTGCTACAACATGAACTGGTTTGAAGAGTTGGTGGCTGCCTGTGTGCATGGCTGGTGACCTGCTTGTATGAAGACTGGTTGGCTGAGTTGGAAGCTAATAAAGAAACGACAGACATGTGCAGAAAGGAGAGATGGAGGCGGGCAGACGAGTTCTCAGATTCACAGGGATTAACCATGCAAACACATCCGGAGTAGAAGGATCATGATATGATACTCTGATCTCGCACTAATGCACACATACTGGCATCACTCCATCTCACAAGACACACACTCTCCTGGCAGCTCTCTATTATAATAACCTCTACTCTTTCTCATGCATATACATACCCACATGCTGGCTGCCAGAATGTAACAACACCCAAATCTAAGAGGCTTTATAGACGTTCATCCTGTTATTTAGAAACTCTTCTTCATGTTTAATGTTCAATAAATTCATCTCTTTGACTCGATACCTTCATAACCAGTGTCCGATGCAAGGCGTTCCCAAGTAATGCATTACTGTAATCAAGGTTGCATTTTTTCAGTAGCGCAATAACGTAACACGTTATGCTGTGGCATGTGTTACAAAGGTTCCTCAGTTATCTGCACACCAGGTGGAAAAAAAGGAGGAAAAAAAACAAACGTTCTTTTTTTTCCTCTTCCTGCACACTTGCCCTACAATCTGCTGATTTCAGTTTGTGTACAAGGAGGAGGAGGGAAACGGTCTGCCACTTTTGAGGAGTGGAGATTGAAACATTATTTTGATTTAAGTTGCATGTAAGGACACATCTGCATTATCCTGCTAATGCTTCAGCAGCTCTTTGCAGACATCTGCACAGACAGCATGCTAACACAAAGCTAGCCAAGAATCCAGAGTGATGTTAAAGGTGAGTGCGTGCCGACCCCAGCCCAGCAGCACAAACTCTGAGCTTCAACAGGTAACAAAGGCACTGATGAGCAGTCAGGCTCGCAGCATTGTAGCCTCCATTTCCACCTGATCATGTTTCTGCAGCAGAATCACAGTGGAAATCACTCTGAAGTCTCTTTGGGAAGGTTTTCAACAGCTTTGTGTTCAATCTCAAACACTAAAAGAAAGATCACATGTGCGTCCTTATTAGGACAGGGATCTGTGTTGATGTGTGGTACCGTCGCCTAAGATACAGCATGTGACAGTGCATTTCAGATCATTTTACAGAGTAATTAAAGTAGTGTAACAAATTGCTCTCTACAGTGAGTAATTAAGTAGTGTACTGCACCACTTTTAAGAAAGGTAATGACTAATATGGAGTACGGCACTCTTTTTGAGTTGTGAACCCAACACTGTTATTAACTAGAGAAGCTCACTGGGAAAGGAAGGGACTGCTGAGCACGTAAGACAAACACTTACAAATCTTATCAGCAGTATGTAGCCTGAAGGATAGACGGATGAAAGAAAATCAGACTGAAAATGAAGAGAGGTAAGAACACTGACAGGTGATGAAATAAGGGGGTTAAACTTTGAATTAAAAAGGACAATAAGCACTTAAATGAGTAGAAACCTTTGAGTTGCAAAGTTGCTTCTATTTTATTACTAGTAGCTACAAGGTTAGTACCAAGTGGCCTCTCTCTTTATATAAATATTCATTTCTCAGTTAAAATCAGTATATAATGAATGGATATGTGTCTGTACAGTGCACAATTTTTATGCATCACCACTCTGTCCAAGGACGAGCCTGTTCATTAGTGAAGTCGCTCATAGCAGTGCAAAAAATTGGAGAAATCTTCAACATAAAGTTCAACTTTTGTGAAGTTTTTCCTGAAAGTTAGTAGACAGCGCTGACCTTTGAGGGAACAGACAGCCCAAGATTAGAACAAAGTATCACAGCTTATTAGCTGGGTTGCTCTCTTTTTTCTTTTTTTTTTTTTTAATTTCCTCTCCTGCTCAGTGGTTTGCAGACAGATATGCAATCAATCATGTATCCTTTAACGCACTGCAAACATTTGATTAGTAAGTGAGCTAAGTTAACAAGTCTGACAACGGGCCAAGAGCAAGCTCGTTAGAAGAAGAAGAAGGAAGTTTGTTTTCCAAGCCTGTTTCCAGCACTGCATTTCAACTAGAAATTTCTCATTTAACACATATTTGACACTTAAATTACTGACACTGCTTCTTAACCTGGCAGCAACTGGCTGCCAAAGGAACCCCACATGACAGTAACAGCCCCAACAAGTAGCACTGGTCTTTGTACAAGGAGTTCACATTTTACAGCCAAACATACTGTCTTTTGTCATAATATTTCCTCATTTGCAAGGACAGACGTGAGGAGAAAGTGTAGTTGCTGAGCCTCTATCCTGCATGGCCGATAAATGAAGCTAACACGGAGGTGCCAGAAGCAGCAGGTCCTCTAATGGCCACGTGAGGCTGGTTCCAAAAAGGAGTCAACCCCAACTAACTCTCACATGTCAAAATATCCACCTTAGGAGCATTTAAAAAGCATGTTTACAGTCTGGTACCTCCTCATAACAACTGAATCGTGAGACTTTTTTTTTTTTTTAATAACTCATCCACCTGGATACTGGAGACAGGGCTGTGGCTGCTTTGATTGACAGGTGTCCCAGCTGTTGGTCATCCATCTTAATTATATAGTCTGACTGGACCGCTTCTGCACATCGAAATGACACATTTTGAACAGTTTTTTCTGGGTTTAAAGGAAAATGTGCAGCTGACTAAGTTGGGCTCAGCTGCTGCTCATCATGAGGCAGCCAACTGTCAGTAATTTGTGCTGCACATCCTGCAATGCATGGTTGTTATCGTTATCAGTTGTTATGCTGTTTTCTACCTACCTATCAGATCTGGGTTGGTCCCCTTTGGGTTCAGGGGTGATTTTCACTACTTCCCCAACTTCTACAACCAAATATAGCAAACAGATTAAGTACATGCATTGCTAACTATTTTTTTTATTCATTTAGCAAAACATAGAAAACCAAATTTGTCCAAAAAGAATGAAACACTATGCAGATTTCCTCTAAGATATTAAGATATTAATCTACATCTTTCAGCCCATCTATGCCCTCTCCAGGTCAGAGGGATTATATTTGTCACTCATGTCCAGTATCTTTATAATAACAGATTACATGTGATTACACAGCACACACAGACATATCTGTATAATCCTGACATCATTCGTCTGACGTGTGGTGAAAGTCAGCATATTTTAGCTGTTTTTGTAATGACTGACACCGAGACGGCTTAAAGCGAGTACTTAATCACTTTATTAATTTGTGAGCGAGTGTGTGCGCGGCTGCAATAAAGCTTCAATAAAGCTTCAAGCCTTTAAAAGCAATAATATATTCAGAGTGGTCAAATGCTGCCTCTCGATTATACATCTGCATGTGTGTGAGCGTACGATAATGCAAGGATATGCAGTGCTGCAACACATGCGTGTGTTGATACATGTCCACCACCTCTGTTGGGGTTATCTGGGCAAAAACACCGAGGGGACACTCTCTGTTGTGTCACATATATTAAAAGGCCTGTTGATGATGCGGTGCGGTTTGTGTTCAGTGGAGTGGAGGGGTGTATAATCTGCAGGATTACTGCCTGTGGATTGAGACTGAGATTAAATTCAGCGAGCGGAGGACCCCTCCTGCAGAAAGGCAGATTAATTTGAGTGTGTGTGAGGTCATGTGCTTTTATTGATGTCATATTTGAAGCCCAGAAGCAGGATGGAATTAACACGATCGGGGTAAATGGGGTCTAAAAGGTAGTATTAGCTGTGAGAAAAAGGTTTGGGCCATTTTAGGCAATCAGTGATTACTGCTAAGTAGTTTATACTTTTTTAACATCGGATTCCTGTAAGTGGCATTTATATGATATTACACACTTATCAGCCACGTCATCAGTTACACCTTGGGTGGAATTCCCCCCCAGTTCCACCACATCCCAAAGGTGCTCTATTGGACTGAGATCTGGTCACTGTGGAGATCATTTGAGTGCAGTGAACTCACTGGCATGTTCAAGAGACCAGATTGAGATGATTTGAGCTTTGCAACACAGTGCGCAGCACCCATTAGAAGATGGGAACACTCTAGTCAACAATCTTGTTTGCTTGTTGATTTATTTTCTATTATATTATGGAACCATGCAGGCTTTTTTGTGGTCGAGTCACATCCAGGGTGAAGCCTTGAAGGCACTCGTGGTATTTGTGACTTGTTGTCTTGTCTGTGTAACCAGCGGCATTGCATTTGGAGATGCCCGCCTTTTGTTGCGGCATAGCGAGCTGCCACGTTGGAAGCAGGGCGGCCCCTCCATGTGGACTTTTATCATCAGACTCAAAGAAATAACCATAAACAGTATCACTCAAAAGCGTGCCCACGGGTGTCTTCTGTGACTCCTCTGGTTTTAAAAAGCCATGTTATGGAAATAATCACGGAAACAATCAACAGATTTCAAAACCATGTTTTCCTCTCACTTTAAATTATTTGCCTGTTCCATGTGAAGAAAGAACAGGTTAACAAACATTTAATAATATTTAATTTTAATAATATTGGTTGCTTTCTTTTCATTTAATAGAACATCCAGAAAAGTATTTCCCTGCATTAAGCCGAATTCTTTTGCCTCGTTTTCGCTTACTTCCCAAATTTATCCATTCACTGTCCCTCCCTTCTTCTTCTCCTTTTGACCTTTAAAAACACTGTCAGGTTTTTTTTGTTATATCTTTGTTGAGAAGCAAACAAAATCTTAAATTGCCCCTGGGCTCCTGCTCACAAACTCACAATCAATGCGTTCTGACATTTAGAGGGGGAGGGGCAAATGTGTGCAAGCAAGAGAAAGCGCATGCATCTTATTGTGTGAACGAGCAACCCAGCAGTAGATACAGTAGACCTGTTCTAACGGGTCCCTGCTCACATCCATCAGAGTGCAAATTTAAAAGCGTGACGGTGACGGAGCCTCACTGTCACTGCAGCCCATTTAAAATGTGCGGTTTCTGAAAAAGGTAAAGAGCGAGTTCCACTCACTCGGCATTACTACAAGGTGGTGGAATTTGGAGAGTTATGTTTCATCTATTAAAAAGGAAATCTTCAAAAACACCAATACTATGTGCATGCGTGAGAGTGTGTTCAGAAACAGAGGAGCCCCATGATTACACATAATAAAAGTGCTGCGTGTCCACTGCCAAAATCAATACAAATCTATCCCAGCATGCGGAGGACAAAGTATTGACAGCATTTTTACAGTTTCATTAAATCAATACCATCAACTGAAACCATATAAATACTTTAAAGTCATTCAATTGGAAAAGAAGAGAGAAAAGCCACTACAGGCATGCAAACTGAAAGAGCGTAATATTTGGCTCTGAAAAGTTTTATCATAATTAACCTATTGGAAAATTGAGCAGGCCTTTCCAAACAGTCAATACATTGTAGCAATGAAGAGGCAACGCTGTCAATATGAACACTGAGTGTCTCTGTATTTCACACAGTCTCGCACAGAAGAGCACAAATTGACCAGCTTATGACATTCTGCGGCATCCTGTGGATTAAGCAGCAATAACCGCGCACATCCAGGAAGAGGTCATTTAAAATGTGCGTGCGTTTGGACCAAACACCCCACTCTCGTTTCTTTCTTTTTGTCTCGCTTTGCGGGCACACTAACAACTTGTTGCCTCCATCAAAACGTTGAGAAGATTTGCAGCAAATTATATAGCAGCATGACTGAATATCGGTCCAACTGCGAGCACTGTAAAAGCCACTTCTGTCACCAATCAACAAGATCATTAATGCTGTCATGGTGAGTTCTGAGTAGCTGTCACAGTGACAGCTGGGAATATGGTTCTGTGGGCTTTATCTCAAAGGTTCCAGTGCTCCAGTTTGTAGCCCAAAAAAAGGATATTTATTGTACTTTTTGTTTGTTGTGTGATTGCTTTAACTTTGTTCCAAGCGAACAATTAATTATTAATGTTACTGGGGGTTTTTTTTTCCTTGACATGAAAATGAAAATATGCTGCAGCACTAAAGGGAAATACTGATTTAAAAATCTAAGGGATGTTCTAAGACAAAAATCAAAAGGGAATAAGAGTGCGCCTTCCACAAAATGACTGACATTTACATTTTTTACTGTATAGACCCGCTTGAGTGCTCTTACAAGGAGTCTTCCACCTGCCACTGGGTATCCTCATAGTCTTAAGAAGGCTGGGTGGTAAAAGGTTAGGATGTGCTCTGGGGTTGAGTGCATTAATCGAAGGTAAGTCAGAGTACAGCGTCCTTCTGAGGCAATTTATATCAAGTCTTTTTTTCCAGTCAGTGACCCTCTGCAAACCACAGGTTGCTAGGGAAAAGTGTGCATCCCACAGCCAGTTGGTGAGTGGTTGCTGGCAGTGGCTACATGAAACTGGTTGCAAGGAGGTATATGGTGCTGCACCAAAAACCTTCTTGTGATTGCTTTGGTCTCTGGCAGGTTTTCAGTAAATTGTACAGAAGATGTCAACTTGTCTGCAAATACAAACTACTCACTAAGCTGTAGTGTGACTTGAAAGGGTGATGCAAACTGGAGTCGGAGATCCACCTTAAAAAAAAAAAAAAAAGTTGCACCTTTTGAAATATTTAGGTCTCTCTACAGCTTGGAGAGTGTAGTGACTGATTGCCAAGTTTCCGTGCGAGCGACCAAGACAATAACAAGAAGGTTTTTGGTGTGGTTCCTTCTGGCGGCAGTCAGCAACTGCTCTCCAACCAACTGGTGAATACACATTAGGCTTGTGTGACAGTTCCCTTGAGAGTCATCAAGCAAACACTCTGTTAAAGCCCAGTCTCATGGAGAGATATGAAATAGTCACAAACTCCATTTGGCATGACTTTGAAACTGCTGAATATCAGTTGGATGTTTTGTGCCAGCACCCTATATGTTAAAAAAGAACATAAAAACAGTTTTGTTGCCTCGCATATCCTGCTTTATTGTGCTTTTTCATTTTCACAGGGGCCATAATTTACTAAATGAACACCATGTCCTGTACAGTAAGATGTGAAACTTGGAGTTGAGACCAGAAGCTCATCAAATAAAGTGTCTGCTGAGGTCGTGAATCTTCTTTTTGTAGCCACAGGATTCACCCCCTCCTGGACATTAGAAAGAATGCAGCTTTAAGGCACTTTTATAACCACAAAGCTTCTTCCATCTTTTATATGTAGTCAATGCCGTGAACACAAACAGATAAAATGTCATGTCAGTTTTATGAGCAGCCCTCAGACTGTTTAGCAGAGGCATGTACATGAAAAAAAAAAGGAAAGTTTGTATCCGTGAGCTTGAAACAAAGGAATAAATCTTGTGGCTATTTCACAAACTGCTGTAAGACTGTTGGTGGGTCAAACTGCTGTTTGTTAAAGGGAAATGCACAAAATGTCTTATGTGAACTTTGTCAGTCATTCAAACAGGACGGTTATCACTTGGTGTAGAATATTACTAAGGCCGTGTGTAAGGGCACCACCGCCAAAGGATATCCTCTCTGTCGCCAGTAGCTTCTGACAAAACTGCAGTATTTAATGACCTGGGATGAGAACATGCTTACCTATTCACCTGAGCTACCAGTCCAGTAATGATGCACTTCATTTATTTGAAAGAAAAAAAAATTGTATTGGAAAGTCTTTAAAACTTTCTTTGAAAATTGACCCTATCAGGGGAAGGCAAGTTTATTTACTGATTGAAAGCTTCATTAAAAAGACAAATTCTCCAATCTGAGCCTAAACACACCGGAATGAACACAATTTAATTCTAATAGGCTCAGAAAATGAAAAGATTACTAAAATGTAAACAAGGTAACCATGCAGATCTCAAAGACAAAACAGCTGACTTTAGGGTATTAGAGCATTTGACACAAATAAACATATTTTGGCAAATGTCATCTGTCTAGACAATCACAGGATCACACCAAAACACAGTGACACCCCAGAACCAACCAACTGAAGAACACTGATGCCTTAAAGCCACAACGTCTCACAACAGTGGGATTGGAACAGGATAATACCCATGTTCAAAAACAGCCTTCAAACCCTTCTATCCCTTTTTATAATCCTCCTCATCTATTCAACCCAAAAACACTTCCCAAGTAATCAGCTTAAGTCACAAGACTGGGGCTCTTAATTAAAGTTCACTACTAAAAACGTGTGTTCCTTTCAACGAAATTACAGCTATCAGAGTTAGAAATTAAATGTAGCCCAACTCTATTGTTTGCCATTCAGCCTAAGCAACTGATTTTCTTTAAGAAAGATTTCACTGCGCTTGCATGGATCAGGCAGAATTTACAATACTCTCTTTAATTTCATTATTCAAACACTGGCAGTGTAAGCCATCTGAGCCTATTACGTTTTGTTTAGACTTTGAATTATCCCCTTCAAGTCCCAGTTGTGTCTGTCGTGGCTCAGATTGGATCAATGCAGCTGATTTAATTCTCAGCCAGGGCACTCAATATTGGTAACTGATGCTAATTTAGATGTTAATGATACCATCCAAAAAATGCATTCGAAGTCAAGGTCACGTAAGGATGAGGGGTGGGTGAAACAGGATGCTCGAAGAGCAGCAGCAGAATTAAAGGTACAGAAGACTGGATAGTGCCGGCTGAATTGTTGTTGGCATTTCATTTTCAAAAGGAATCCAGGAATAGCTGGCTTTGTTTTTTTTTTTACTATGCAGACACAGACAGAAATCAGGTTTTAAAAATCAATTATAAAAAGACTTGTGTGAATATCACATTTTAGCAAGAAGTACTGTTGTGGAAAGTTCAATAATAAAGTGAGTTCCAGGGAAGCAGTTTTATTACAGCTCGGGAATGGATAGCGGACTCTCCAAAACACAAAAATGCTCAAGAAGTCACATTTCCAGCCTTATGGTTCCCATCCCACCTTCACCCTCTCAGGAGAGACTAAACAGGATACAGCAGCTGGCCAGCTGCTGTAGAAGACCTTCAGTCTGAAACTAGCAGAGGTCTGGGCTTTATGTCTATGAATGCTGAGGTAGCCTGATTCGTGCTCTGTATTTGGAAAAATAATTCCAGCTTTGTCTAACGTTCAAACAAAAATAACAGATTTCCCAGCATGGCAGCCGTGCCAGTAAGATCAGAGCAGGAGTGAGGCCAGGCCGAGGTTTAATGACCAAGTGTTTCCCATAGAATTAGATTGTGTTTGTGGTGGTGGCAGAACATGCATGTACATGCAAAAGGAGGTGCATCCAAGCTTTCTTAAACAAATGAATAAATAATGATTATACTGTATAATCTTTTTGACAGTAAATATTGCTGGCCTCTCCGGTCAGCCCCTCATGAGCAGCCTGCTCTTCACCTGCTGCAGGTTGGCTCATAGCAGTTTTCCAATGCAGACAGCAGGACAAAAAGGCTTTCTGGAGAACTAATTAGGATACATTTACTGGAAACCATGTTCCTGAAACTCAGGTAGATGCTGATATATTTCACTAGATAAGTGCAGGACAGTGACTCAGCAAAGGAATAGTGACAGAAGAGAGAAAAATAAAGTCAAAAATCATGAACAATAGCAAGAAATAAAACAAAGAAGAATGACGCAAAGTAAATTTCAAAATAAAACAGGAAGAAGCAAAATCCCAAAAAAGTCAACAAGATTCAGGTGACACCTTGAGCAAAGTTAAAAATAGCAGAATCCCTCTAAATATCGATCTCACCATTTCATTATTGGAAAATATATACAATAAACAATAATGTGCTTGATCATAATAAATACTAGCTTGGAAAAAAAAGGTGAAACCAATGTCATATCAATTCCAGATTCAGTAAGTTTATCAAGCACACGCACACATAAAAAGTGAGCACAACATAGAAATTATAGTGAGTGAGCTTCCTTCAGGAGTGGCCAAAGCAACTACCCAGCCACAAAGTTATTTAAATACTAAGTGAATCACATTAGAACAACAGCCGACACTCTCGGATGATAGATGTTACTTAGTGGGACCCATGTGGTCACTTCACTGCGAGGACATTAGCATACACACGTGCTATATTGCTTCTAAAATCAGCTAATTTGCTTTATTGGACAACTGATGTTGGACAAGTGTGATCAGAGGTCACTCGGCATGTGTCTATGGATGTGTGCGTGCATGTGTGTGTGTGTGTGTGTGGGGGGGGGGGGGGGGGGGGGGGGGGGCATTTAATCCCCAAGGGGGAGCCCCCGGTGTCCTGATAAACACTCCAACACACACACACACACATCACAGACACACATGCCACACACGCAAGTCACAGGACACACTCCCTACAGCGTGGGAACAAACCCTCTTGTACTAAGGAGTACTAAGGAGGATATGCGAGTCTAAATTGTGCGTGTGTGTGTGTGTGTGTGTGTGTGTGTGTTTGTGTGTGTCCCTCCATTGCTTGCTCAGTCACCTGCATGCATTTGATCCCTCATTATTTGGGCTTGTGTGTGTGTGTGTCTGCGTTTCAAAGGGAAGCTCAGAAGACAAGCACTAACAATGATATCACTTCAGCCTCTATAAATCTCTTTCTACCTCCCACAGGGTGAGCAGTGGTGGGAGCGCAGAGAAGAAAGCAGGAGTGTCAGAAATGAAAGAGAAGTGTGTTTGCGCCTGATGGGCGATGAGTATGTGAGGGCAAAAAAAGAAAGGGAGAAAGGATGACAAAAAAGAAGCGGTTTATTGGCATGAAGCTGTCTCAAAGGAAACGGGGTTCAGAGGAGTGTCCCTGTGATCTGTGCTCACTCTAAGGATCGCTGCATTTTCCTGCATTTATGGGGGCTTTTTAAACTGCGTTGTGTTTCCCTGTGAGGCCCCCTGATTTAGAAATGTGCAATATGATCATTATTTGTCAGGCTATTAGTGGCAGCATGACGGTATGTCAAGATTTTTTCGCCCCAAAAAATTACACAAAGCCTGATTCACAAACTAACTGTAGTAGTATACTAAACAGGAAAACGTGACTTTGATGACACTACACTGTACAGGAGTGAACTTACTGAATATATTAAATTAAATTAAAGTAATTACAACCCTTTTTCCACAGATGATGTACAGCAGTGAAGAACAGTGATCTGTTAATGGTTTTAGAGGCATCGCAGACTGTGCGAAAGTGAAGTTAGTGAATATTTTTGCACTCAGGTAAGTAATTAATCTCTTTTTTTTGATGTCGCACTTTGCATTCATTTCACAGCTGCCAGCACAGAGATTTGAATTTTCCGTGGCTTGTTTTGATGAGAACGAGGTAGTAGCTGCTTTAATAGAGTTAGGAAGAGGCATCTGTTGTGTTTTAACAGCATCTTGCTTATGAGTTATTGATCTGAGTATATTCTGATGCTAAAACCACTATACTGAGCACACTTTGCAAAACTGAATATAGTTCATATTTCTTGCAACGTGTGGAATGTGTGGAGGCAATCTGGCAAGTTGGGTAACATCAGGCAAATGTTCAAAACTTATTAATCTCTGCATGACAATTATTGATAATAGATTTCATGGCCATACAAATAGTTTTGCATATGTAAAATACATATTTACTATATAAAAAAACAAAGTGATACTGAACATGTTTGAGCTCTTGAAGTTCCCCGAGTATGCTGCTTCATCCTTTTCATATCATTTTCTTTAAGCTTAAAAGTGTTGCTTGTAGCAGCTGACTTGCCCTCAGCTCTGAGGTGCATTTTATCACCTTTGAGCTAACTTCTGTCAGGAGTTTATTTGCTGGCACTAAATGACTAACACACACAGCCAGTTTGAAGAAAAAAGCCGGGTATTTTTACTTAGAATGGATGAAGACCAAAAACAGCAAAAAAAGGCAAAAGAAAATATGATGCTTTCCAGGTGCAGCACTCCAAATAAATGTTGCTGCATATCCTTCAGGCATTTTTACAGTCTGCTAAAAAGTTTGGCATATAAATTTTTTGCAAAGCCATTGATGAAAAACATTTTTGCTCTCATTTACTTTGGAGCACCTGCTGCTTTCACTGGTCTACGAAGATACATGAATGCAAGGTCTTGTCATTTTTGCCCTCAGTGAAATATCACACAGAGCTCCACAGCAAGTGGAAAAATGTCATTTTCTTTGGACAGACCGCACTCATCCTCAGCTCTCTCATTTCTTCATTGCTGTCCTTTCTTTTTGCCCCGTCTCTCCTCTCCACCTTCTCTTTCTCCCTCTCCCCTTTCTTGCACCGAGTCTTTCATGTTCAGATCAGAGGAGCCTGCCACTTATCACAGGAGTCTGGAGAGGCTCTCCTATAAAAGCTGGCGTCACATGCCTGATTTAACAGGGCACACACAAAGAGTCCTCTATCGCTCCTTCTTTCCGCTTCTGTAGGATATCCCTCTCTCTTCCTTTATCAAACACATTTTTCTCCAGACAG
This sequence comes from Archocentrus centrarchus, assembly GCF_007364275.1. NCBI lineage: Eukaryota > Metazoa > Chordata > Actinopteri > Cichliformes > Cichlidae > Archocentrus > Archocentrus centrarchus. The sequence goes on from NW_022060145.1 coordinate 4,166,459, forward strand.
AAATAATGTCGCTCGCTCTCGGACTCTCGTGCACATATTGCCCAGCCTCGGCCCTTGTTCTGTCACAATGGGATTAGTGGTGTGATTCCTCCACTCCTTTTAAGTGGGCACACCACCAATCCACTTACTATAGACTCAGCTGAATACTGAAAAGAGTGACGAGGGGAGGAGGAGAAAGGAAAAGCTGGGGGGGAACAAGAGGGAAGAAGTGGACACGAGAAGAGTTAGACAAGAACGAAGGAGCGAGCGAAAAGGGAAAGTGGGTATGAGTTAAGGAGGGAAAGTTATTGAAGATGAATTGTGCTTTGTGTTTTAAAAGGTGTGCACACTTTTTAGAAGATGAAACGCAACTTCACATGCAGAAGAACAGGATGAAGGGAGAACATCGAGAAAGACAAGAACGAGAGCATGAAAGAGAACTGGCAGCACACTTATTGGCAGAGGTGAATTAGTGACTGCATAACGCTTAACAAGCACGCACACACACACACACACACACACACACACACACACACACACACACACACACACAAATGAACCTGTTGCCAAGGTGACAGGAGGCAGCGGAGGCCCCGCCCTCCCCCACAGTGTTTCACACAGTGATGTCATCGGTTGCCGCCAGCACCAGGTGGGCACTTAGCCAATAGGACAAAGGCACCAGAGGGCGCAGACTGTCCTTGTGCGTGTGTGCGTGTGTGTGTGTGTGTGTGTGTGTGTGTGTGTGTGTGTGTGTGTGTGTGTGTGTGTGTGTGTGTGTGTGTGTGTGTTTCTTCTTTTTATTCCTTCATTTTGTCCTTTCATCAGGTGCTCCCACGCCCGCCCTCTCATTTTCTGCACTTCTTTCTTTTTGACTTATTCAACTCGGTCAGCAGGCGGCTGCAGAAGTTGAAGCTTTAGGTCTTTCAACCCCTGATGAAAAGTGAAGCTGATTAGTCTGGCCGGAAGAATATTTCACAGCGGGAGGGGCTGCAGTGATTGTTCCACTCGAGTAAAGGGGAAGGCTGGAGATGCAAGTTTGTTTGTTTCTTTAGTTACCTGCTCATTAAAGCATTTTTCATTTTTCAGATTGGCTTTCAGACTTTACAGCTACGCCGGCACCTCTGTGAGGCTGCAAATCTCAGAGAAAAACAAGACTGTTGCAACTGAAATGCCTGCCACGTTTATGGCGCCAGATAAGAAGTGAAGTCACCAAATTTTCAAAGAACTATTTATCTGCTTCTGAATCGCAACGAGCCAACAGTTGCTCATATATTTTGTTCTGGACATCAACACCTGAAGGAGCCACTGAATGTATCGCATATCTTATTAAATGGCTGTTCTTTTATTATTTACTGTAGGCACTGCATTACTGGCTTGATGTTTACTGCGCAAAAGAAGCAGGATTCAAGATGACAACTAACAACATGCAACATGAAAGACTTTCTGCAATGCTGAACCTCACTTTTCATTACCTGGCTGAATTGTGCGTGAGAATGTGAGCATGTGATCCAGTTAAATCAGACATTTAACAGTTATTACCCAGCAAGGTCCCTGGGACCAATAGCCATTGCACATATTTGAGAATAGCAAAGGTAACTGAAAGATAAATTCTTAGCACGACACTGAGATATAAACGTGCGTGCTCTGCACAGCCTGCTCCCAAGCCTAAACCAGAAAGTGTGTCTGTGCAATCCCCGGTTGTGTGCCATGTTTAAGAAAGGGCAGCTGCTGCTGACCTGATTCTTCTGACATTGTCCGGAGTTCATGCGTGAAAACGTCTTACTAAAATCACAGATAATCAGAAGTTGCACGAAGTGTTTTTTTCCTGTTGACCGCCTGCTGCGTGGTGTTTTTTTTTCCTGCTCTGTAGGGATGAACGCCTTTCTTCCACTACATTTAAGTCTGCAAGAGTTACTCACTATCAGCTGTCCTAAACTCTCACTAGTCAGGAGACATTTGCCTTTCATTACCTGATCTTGCTCAAAGAAATAAAGCAACAGGATGCTGTTGCTTTTTCTACTACAGCACTAGAATATCATTTTTTGGTGATAGCACTTTAATGGCTCTTATGTTTCTTTGTTTTTGATGCATTCAAATGGGAAGGAAAGCCGATTATAATGCAAATAGACCTGAATGAACCCTTATTGTTGAAAGTGCCTCTTTATTTGGTATTATCTTTGCAGGTTTGCCTGAGCATGTACATGCCCCTGCTCCTCCATTATCCTGTTTCATTTCAATATTTTTATGGCTTAACCTCGTTTTATTCTTCGTCTTTATACCATCTGACCCTATTTCTCTGTGTTCCTGCTTGCTGTAATCTAATTTCGTTTGTGATGAGTCTCTCCTCTTTGTAATTATCTTGTGTTTCTGCCGTGCTTTTGTCACAAGGGAGAAGTACAGCTAGTGCTGTTGTGCCTTCCTGCCCCAGAGCTGCAGCCTACAAGGACTCTGCAAAGTAGATAAAAACATTCTGCAGACACAAGTAGATAAGAAACCTTTGCTATAAGAAGATTGTCCATTAAGCAACCTAGTGTGCATATGTGTGTGTGTGTCTGTGTGCGTGTATGTACCGGGTCAGTGAATGGAGCCGTTGGGGCGAGACTGATTGCTAATTATTGCGTTGGATGTTGGCAACATGTGGAGAGAGGAGGAGATAATAGGCGGAGCAAACAGCAGAGAAGTCTGTCAAAGTTGTGCACCTGACACGTACACACAAACAGTGAAACCCAACACGTCCTCCAACTACATGATCATCTTGGTCATTTACTTTCTTCATTCTGGAATTTTTAAAAGCACATGTAAGGTATTGGAGTGTTTCCAATACCTTACATGTGCTTTTAAAAATTCCAGAATGAAGAAAGCACATGTAAGGTATTGGAGTGTTTCCTCTTTGAAGGCATTAAAAAAATGACCCCCTAGGAGTTTACTTGTAACCAACAGACTGGAATTCAAATCTCTTCTGGGACCTTGTTTACCTTTGTTTTTACTTGCTTATTGGTTCAGTTTAGGTACCAGAACTACTTAGTTAGGGTTGCAGACAAATAGTTCTTGGTTATTATCGAGCAAAGATCATCCATCCATCCATTCTCTTCCGCTTATCCTGTTTAAGGTTGCTGGAGCCCATCCCAGCTGTCATAGGGCGAAAGGCAGGGTACAACCTGAACAGGTCGCCAGCCTGTCGCAGGGCCAACACGGAGAGACAGGCAACTATTCACACTCACATTCACACCTTTGTCCAATTTAGAATCACCAGTTAACCTAACCCCAGTAACTGAGAAAGGATGAAGGAGCAAAGATTATGTTTGGATTAAAATCAAGGACTGTATATAAAAAAGACTGATGTAGTTATCTTTCGTCTGTTTGTGTACGACCCTTTAAGGTCTGGGATTTGGAGCATTTTAGCCGCTGCGATCTTGTTTTTTGGAGTCTTAATGACATTGGAGTGCTAAGTTAAAGCTAATGCTAGCTACAGTTGGTTAGCAAGGTTTATCCACACATTGTGTGGGTACAGTGATACAAAGCTCTTTTGTGCTAACAAATAATTAAAATAATGCTATAATTTCAGTGAAAGAAAAACTGAAGCGCAGACTCCTTTGATGGACAATTAACAATTACCCAATGGAAATGAATATGATAAGTCAGATAACTGCATTAAAACTGCTCCTTAAGGCTGCAACACCATTAAAACAGCTGAGATATTCAGTGCAATAACTCAAGTTAGCTGAGACCAAAACTGTTATTTGTACCAGGTTGCAAAAATGTCTAAAAGTCTAAAGTAACTCACTTTCAGAGCCAGCATGTAGCCTTTGTTTGAGACCAAGATGCCACTTGGTTAAACACCATTTTATTACAGAAAAGCTCGAGTTCTGTCGATGACCAGGGTGCCAAGTTTCACATCTAAAGTTATTAAACTACTAGAAGTCCCCTAACTTTAAAACTCATTAGTCAGAATAAACACTTTGACAAATGACCTGTGGTGGTGTTTTCACTGGGAGGACAGCCTCGTCAAAACACACTTTCAAAAATTAGTCTAATCCACTTGCACACACACACACACACACACACACATTTGCGATTTGTAATCTTGGATTTACAGGCCTTGGCTTTTTTTTTATAGAGTTGGTCACTGAAATCTTAATTGGATATGTTTTCAATAATAGCTTTTTCAAGGGCTGTCACCTCCAGGAAATTGTATCAAAGCAAACTTTCCTAATCTTGTATTACATCAACTTGAGAGACACCAACATGAACTTACTTTTTAAAGACTCATTTGTGCATGTGCAGTCAATACTTGTCAGCTTTCTCTAACAAAGTTTTTTGTTGACCCCTCTGGTAGCCTCCAGTAACACTTTGCTCTTTGCTAAGCAGAGACCGGAAGCAGGTACACCTGTAGCAGAGCTGCCACCTGACAGACTCGCTTCAACCATTAAACACTGGTAACGGCAAACACAGGCAGAATGCTCCCTGTCATGAGGTGGAAGATCATTTGATGAAGAGGAAACTGGAAAGTTGGACTGGTTCTTAACAAGACGCATGAAAAGTTTATTTTGTTTTTTTCCACCAAAAAAAACATCAGAACCTGCATCACATGTTTTTGTCATATGATCGCTCCAACTCTTTGCAACCCACAAAAAAAAAACAGAGATAGAATAAAGCTTCTGGCAGAACAGATGATGTTTCATGAAGTTAAAAGGGAACACGGGGTTCACGGAACGGTAATTAGAACGGGCTCCACTTGACAGAAATCAAAGGCCGCATAAAAGAAAACAATATCACATGACAGGGATAGGAACACACAGCTGCAATAATATTTGAGCTCCATCAGCAGGACCAGGGTTAACCGGAGACAACATGATTCACTGGGACAGGCCTTCTTTTTTTTTCCAATATAAAAAAAAAAGATAAATATTGAATGAGATACTAGGTCGCTGATATCACTTTGTCACTTTGTCTTTTTGGAGACTGTTTATTTATGTGTAAGTCCATCTAAACTAATTAATTTACACTACAGTACTCAAACGTTTTTCAGTTTTCAGTTTTGAAAAATGAAATGTGCAGGTTCAGGCTTACAGACAGATCACAGTCTTGATCAGTTTTATAGAAAGAAAAAAAACTTAAACTCAAGTCCCAAATGAATGTTTGTAACTTCAGTGATTGCATGGTTATGATTTAAAGGTTGATTTCAGTCGAGACCATCATTCATAAACATTCCAGATGTTTAAAGTTGCCAATTATTCCAAAATCATGGTTCTCTTTATTTATTGATAATCATCTGCCTCTCAACTATGTTACTGAAGCTACATTACCTTAAAATTAGTTAGGAAAATAATAAGCAAAACTAAAAACGAGGCTGGCGTCGCCTCCTTATCCCTTGTGTCTCCTCTGCGGTTATCAGCATGCCTTCTCTGCCAGGTCCCCAGATGAGAGGAGGAGGTGCCGTGCCACTGCTGATTGAGATCGCAGACACGGTGGGTGTTGTAATTATTTGTGCTACAAATGATTCAGAGGCTGTATGAGTTCATATTTAATTTGGGAGCAAAATAAAAGCATGGCTGCGAAACAGAATGTGTCACAGTAATTGTTTTATCTCAGTGAAGTTGTCTTTGTAATGAAGTCGTAGTGCATTGCCCAGCATTGAAGATGTTAATGAGGAAAGATATCGATGGTGCCTGCAGCTGTAGTTTTGTATGGACTTTTGACAACAGCATGTCCTAACTTAGCTTGTTCATGCTTAAGATGCATTTTTGCTTCTGTCCTCTTTTATGATTTTATGATTGCAACGCACACTGTGGGAATAAAATTTAATTTTGTCATTTTATCGTTTCTTGATTGTTTATTAGAGCAGCTTGCTGTTTGCAGGATTGCTGCTCGCTGTGCATCCTGCGATATTTTGTCTCACCGGCACCACTAAAGTATGAAGCCACTCGCTGCCCGCACACTCTTTTCTAGTGCTGGTGGGTACCGCACATCCCAGCGCACAGAAGAAACACTAAAGACAAAGGTCAAATGTAGGCTGATGCTGCTGATTGAAAAATTACAGGACTGTGTATCAGCCCACCCACAGGCACACACACACACAGGTGCACATACACACACACACAGGTGCACATACACACATACTCAAATACAATACATACTCATTTCCATGTTCCTGTAATTAAGACAAAGTGCCCTATTAGTTTTCCATTAATGACTGGAACAACTATATGTCCCAACCACCTAATTGGGTCTATTCGTTTTTGGTTACTATGGTAACAGACCTACTGAACCTCTCAACATTTGATTATCAGTGAAGACTGTGCGACATAATGAAGTCCGCCATGACCTGCCTCTTCCACTGTAAATCAGAGCAAAATTAACACTCCAATGTTTTAATAAACACAAAAAATATCATGCAAAATATTCAGGGCCCTTCACCTTTCTGCCTCTCTCTGTCTCTGCTTATACCTTTCAGTTCACATTGCATCATTGACATGACTGTGTATTACTACATGCACAGAACTATCCAAAATAAGAAAATTGTGATTTTTGTAAAAGTAAAGTAGACAATTTTTTTTTTTTTTTTTTTTTTTTTTAAAGCAGCTTGGTGAGGAAAACTTGCAATCTTGCAAAGTGCCCAGCTCCATGAAAGATTTTTTTTTTTTTTGTCTGTACAACAAGTGCACACATAAAGTCTGTTTTTAATGAGATGTGCTTTTGTTAGTGTCAAGATCATGAGATCTGCAACTTTGTATTTCAGCTTGTTGAACTGCAGTTGTCTGTGGGGCCTATCCCAGCTGTCACGGGGCCAGATGTGTGGTACATCCTGGACTGATCACATTAACTGACTCTCTGTATAAATCTTTCTCTCAAAGTCCAAAACTGTTTACTGCTGATCTCAGTAAATGGACCAGTGGTTGTCTTCCCCGTCCAAGTGGGGAAGCACGCTGTACATGACCCATCAGCAGGAAAGCAGAAAGTCCATTATTGAAGAAGATTGTTTTTTTAGTTTGACGAGTAGGAATTTATTGTAGTGGCCTATTTATGATTATTCTTATAGTCAGACTCTTTGTACTGAAGTCCAGTATGTTGTGCTGCTACATTTTGAAATTATTTTACGTGAAATAAAGAACTTTCTGTGGCAAAGCTGGCTGGGTGGTGCAATGAGAAAGGGGGATTTAATTCAAGCATGTTGAAATAACAATTAACATATTGTATAATATCTGACTGCATCCCTTTGTTCACAAGAGGAAAAGTCCAGACACGAGACAGAATATCAGATAAATTAATGTATTTAATTAAAAAAAAGAGAGAGAGAGAAATAAATGATTCATGCAGTTGTTAAGTTTCAGGCTCATTTTGTTAAATTTCATAATTTTATTCAATAAACTTTGCAATGACAGCAGGAATAAATAATGAATACACTAACAGGCATCATAAGCTACACCCTCCCTCTGTTTTATTCTGTGTGTGTGTGTGTGTGTGTGTGTGTGTGTGTGTGTGTGTGTGTGTGTGTGTGTGTGTGTGTGTGTGTGTGTGTGTCAAATATGTACACAAGAAAATAATAACTGTGCTCTAAAGACAAGCTAATAAATATAAAAATATATAGCAAGCACAAAAACATCACAGAATAAATAAACCAAAGTATATATTAAAAGAAAAATGACTCAAACCGAAGAAAAGTGAATCCAGTACATCAAGTGCAGAGAATTTCGAAAGAATAAATCAGCTGAATCAGTCTTATCTCTCCACACTCACTCTCCATATTTCAGTCAGCAGGGTTATTAAAACTGAGCAGTTCACATCAGCACCAATCAGGCATTCAGCTCTATCTATCTTGAAGCGCCTAGCCTAGTTTTTCTTTGTGGACTGAGCAGTTTTGAGCCCAGAGCAATTAGACAAACCCACTAGCCCTGTCAGCGAATGCAATGAATGTACTGAATGAAAAAAAAAAAAATACCACTGAGCAGATCTTTTTTTTTTTTTTTTTTTACCTTCCGGTCTCCATTCACTGCATCGTTCGCTTCTTCTTTTTAACTCTTGTCAAGAAATGACTGAAAGAGTGATTAACTGCTGAAATCCATCAGTTGGCCTCCATCACACACATTCAGGGACACACACACACAAAACTCAAATTCATCATTCATGTTTCATGTGAGAGGGGGTTGAATGTGACGGGGTGCTATTTGGAGAGCCCAATTTCCATGACAACAGGTCTGAGGATTAGGGTGAAAAACTGTCATGGCAGAGCAATTGTCAGAGCACCTTGAATCAGAGGAGCACTTAAGAGTGAAGGGAAGGAGGAGAGGACGGGGGTGGAAATGGCAGAATTTGGGTCGGCTGGAAGGATCAAGGGAAGGAACGAGGGAATGGGTAATGATCCTGGTGAATATCACTTCACCCCCACATCTTCACTCACTCACTGTAAGTCACTATGGATAAAAAGGTAAAGCCCTATAATGCAAATGTAAATGTATTCAGCAGTGTGGTATAAACAAATTGCAGAAGGATAAACAGCAGAGGAGAGATGGGCAGGCAGGGCAAGAAGAGGGAATAAGGTGGAGGAGAAAATTATAAAATGTAAAGCAACTCTTTGTTGCTTAAGCTGCCTGAAATAAGAAGCAAATGACATTTCCCTCGCACTGTTCTCTGGCCTCTATGTCTTTGCTGCCTGTGTCTTGATTGTTTTCTGTGTAAAATTTTTTTTTTAGATGGGAGCAGAAATGTTTGGACGGTGACAAAATTATCATAATCTACCCTCTGTATGCCACCAAAAGTAGATTTTTTTTCCAGAGGCATAAAGTTTTGAAAAAAAAGCTGTTTCATGGATACATGTTTTCTACTCTTTCATTGTTTCTTTTAAAATTGAACAGGTGAACGGTGTGAAGTGTATTCCAAGAAAGTTTTGGCAGGACTCTGAAACACTAAGTACACCCTTACTGCTTCCATAAAAATTAAGAGGGTAAGTAGCAGCCAATCAAATGCAGCTGCTAATCAGTAGCTGCTAATCAAATGCACTTGACTGACTGAGCACCTCTATAAAAGCAGAAATTTTGCCAGTTTTGCTGGTCTGGAGCTTTCAGTTGTGTGTTAATACAATGCCATCCCAGCAACTTCACCCCAAGGTCAGACCGTGCAATACTCAGAGGAATTACAAGAGCTACATCTCAGACTCTACAGGCCTCACTTAGCATGTTAAATATTAAAGTTCACGACAGCACAAATAGAACATTGAACAAGTGTGGGTGGTTAGGAAGGGTTGCCAGGAGAAAGCCTCTTCTCTCTAGAAAAGAACAGCACAGCTTAGGTTTGCAACGTTGCATCTGAACAAACGACAAAACTTCTGGAACAATGTCTTTTGGACAGACGAGACCAGAGTGGAGATGTTTGGCTGTGATGCACAGCACCACGTTTGGCAGAAACCAAACACAGCATATCAGCACAAAAACCTCACACCAACTGTCAAGCGCGGTGGTGGAAGGGTGATGACTCGAGCTTGTTTTGCAACAACAGGACCTGGACCATGAAATCCTGTGTATGCCAAACGTGTTCCAGAGTCCATCTGAGGCCATCTGTACGACAGCTAAAGCTTGGCCGAAGCCGGCTCGTGCCACAGGACGATGATCTCAAGCGCGGCAGCAAATCTACAACAGAATGGCTGAAAAAGAAAAGCATCAAGGTGCTGCAGGGGCCCCGGGAAAGTGTTGCTGTGGTGAAACCTTAAGAGAGCTGTGCATGAAAGAACTCCTGTGAACCTCAATGAACTGAAGCAACGCTGTAAAGAAGAGTGGGCTGAAATTCCTCCACAACAATGTCAGAGACTGATAAAGTCACAGAGAAACTTATTACTTCATGTTATTGCTGCTAAAGATGGCTCCATAAGCTATTGAATCACAGGGTGAACTTAAGTTTTTTTTTTTTTTTTTTTTTTTTTGTTAAGAGTCCCAAAACATCCTGCAAAAGCAGCCCAGGAGTTTTTATAATACAAAGAAGTGAAATATTCTGCAATGGCTGAGTCAGTCCCCTGAAGTCAACCCAAATATTTAGCTGCATTTCACATGCCAGTGAAAAAAGACCCACAACTGAATGCATCTCCAGTAACAGCCTGGGAAAGCATTACAAAGGAATAACTCCCCCTCACCCACCCACCACCCCACCCCCACCCCCACACACACACACTTTTTTTTTTTTTAGCAAAGCTTATACCTTCTGGCAGACAAAGTATTAAAAAAATATTTTTCTTTAATGGTAATTTGGTCTAGTCCCTTAAATAAGTTGTAATTTCTCAAAGGTTATTGCAGTATTTTTTGTTCAGAACCTTGAATTAATGCTGCACTCCAAGTGCATCTTCATTGTTGTTTGATTTCCATTCTACTGTTAAAAAAAACAACAAAAAAAAACACAAAAACAAAACAGTGCTGTGTGATGGGTGTACTTTTCCAGAATTTTCCATATGATTTAGATTCAAGGGGGCAGCACAGCGGTGTGGTGGTTAGCACTGTTGCCTCAAAGCAAGAAGGTCCTGTGTTTGAATCCACCACCTGGCCCGGGGCCCTTCTGTGTGGAGTTTCTATGTTCCCTCCGTGTTTGGGTGGGTTTTCTCCGGGTAATCCGGTTTCCTCCCGCAATCCAAAGACATGCAGTTTGATTCTAAATCACCCATAGGTATGTATGAATGTCAGTGCATATGGTTGTTTGTCTCTTTGTGTTAGCCCTGTGACAGACTGGCAGGGTGTACCCTGCTTCTTGCCCTGTGAGAGCTAGGATAGGCTCCAGCCCCACTGCCACCCTGAATTGGATAAGTAGAAGAAAATGGATGGATGGATTTAGATTTAGGTTTCATGTTATACAGTTATTAGCTTCCCTCTGTGGCAGAGAAATGTGAAAGCAGTCTTTTAGTGCCCAAAATCCGAGTGATGTAATAATAAACAAACTGTTTGACTGTGTGTGTGTGTGTGTGTGTGTGTGTGTGTGTGTGTGTGTGTGTGTGTGTGTGTGTGTGTGTGTGTGTGTGTGTGTGTGTGTGTGTGTGTGTGCACGCTTTGGGGGGGCACTTTCAATTATCTACCTTTTGTTTACTATTTTTGTGCCTAAAATATCAGGATTAATATGGTACACATGTAGCTCTGCCGCATGTGTACGGACAGGAATGAATCCAGGTAGGTGGGAGATGGAAGGAGCCCATGTTTCTCTGCCTCAATCACGAACACGACCATGAAGAATTCTCAGCCGCAAAAGCAATTTTCGGGATGCTTCGCGAACCTGGAGGAGACTGGAGGCAGGTTAAAGAAGCACCTTGACATTTTAAATTTGTTTCCTTTGCTTCGCCTAATCTTTCTACGACAGAAGGATCGCCTCCCACTTTCATACCCACTTTTCAAAGCAGAGCCAGAGAGCACAATCGCTTTGTGCGAGCACGTTGCATGTGGTTTTCTCCAGGGCAATTTGTCAGTCTCTCCCTTTCTAAAGTGTGTAACTAGTTTTATATATGTATTCATTTTATTTTTATATTTATAAAAAACATTCTCTTAAATTTGCTTTACTGTGGAAAGGAATGGATTCTTTCCTGACACCGAACTTGCCTGCAAATTCAAAAGACGTGAAGTGTGTCAGGGGTCTTCTGTGATGGCCAGTTTTGTTTGCCAGCTGGCTGCAGTGTTACACATTTGCAATATGCACACACGCAACATGAATCATCAAATTATGATCATCAGAAGAACAAGATTCATGATTATGTTAACCCCCTCAGGATACTATAGATCTATACAGCTAAATGGACAATGACTTGATGATTACACAGCCCAGAGGAGAGTGCTCCTCCCGTGACATCGCTACCATGATGCACTCAGCTCCAGTGTCAGCCCCTTAGCTCGTGCACACAAGTGAGAGCAACCAAAGAGTGGCTGAAAAACTATACACGGCCTCATGCATAAAGCCATCACATTAACAACACGTTTTATTATATTAAAAATATCCACTTTGCATTTAGTGGTTCAACTCATATTTGTTAATAAATATCATAAGTATCTATGTTTTATTAAAAAAATAATAAATTCTGCTTTCTAAGTCAGTAATCACCAAGTCTTGTATTGATCAACAAATCTATTGATCAGTAGGTTTACTGTTATTTTCCCCAGTAAGTCAATAATGTACTGTGTGACCCTTTACTGAAAGAAAGCATGAAGAAAGCAAATCCCTTAACTTAAAGGCATTAGCATGTCACGCCAGCACAGCTGGGCCTGTCTGTGCTGCTGCTGTTTCCTATTCTGAATGTGGAGTTTAGAGCAACAACAGAGTGGATTGTTGCAGAGTCACATGACACATCAGGAGAGTGCTGTTACTGTTACTGTAGAGAGCTATACTGTCCATACTGTCCCTCTGCAGCGATAAGAAGGACGTGTTTCCGGACGTCTCAGCCTCACACACAGGATACAAAGAAGATCAATGTGCATTGTTGCACATTGATCTTCTTTGTCAACAACATCACAACAACAGAGGAAGGAATACGCTTTGATTATCCACATTTCACCACGTTCAGCAAATTTGTATTAAAAATTATGCATCTGTTTCTCCCAGTGTTTCTCCCCTGTACGCGTCCATATCAACTCAGTTTCACTCACTCACTCACTTTGTCCCTGAACAGTACAACATGAGCTGTTCCTCTGATGCACTCATTCCTAATCCTGTCCATATTTGTCACTTCCAGCACAAATCTTAGCATCTTTCGCTCTGCTGCCCGTACTTATGTACCTCTGTAATGTAGCTGGACTCGCTAACAGCTCGTAAGACTTCTCTTTCACTCTTACTGGTCTTACTGGTATTGTGAATTACTGCTGCCTTTCATCGCTGTCCACTCTCTTCTTCACCTCTTTTTTTATTTTTTGTACAACTTTTTGCTCTTGGTGGTTCATCCTCTTCACCACATTTAGACCATTTAGACCATTTGCCTGCTGCCTTTCAGTACTTTTCTCTCCAGGCTCTCTTTAACCTGCTTCCTACTCACACTACAGATCATTAAAACAAACATTATAGTCCGCAAAGATTCTTGGCTGACGTCAAGCCGTCTATCACTCTGGCAAACAGGAGCAGGCTTACATCCAAGCCCCAGTGTAATCCCCCCTCCACCTTGAACCCATCTGTCACTCCGACTGCACACCTCACCACTGTCTCACTGTCCTCATCCATATCCTGCACCGCCCTTATCTGCTCCTCTGTCAACTGAATTCCGATCTGCAATACTGCACCTCCTCTCTCTGCACTCTAAGTCCACAAAGACAAAAGGCCAACTCCTTCTGGCCTTCTCTGTCCTCCATCAGAGCTCTCACATCAGCAGTGCTTTTTCCTGGCATGAAACAATACTGGTACTCACTAACATCCCATCGTCACCCAGCTTCTAGTTATTTTTTCCACAATTTTATGCTGTGTTTTTAGAATGAAGTATAGAATAGGCTTTTTAATAAGGTTGACCCATGGCTTTATTCAAAAAGCATGTGGTTTGAAAAAGGGGTAGACCAATTCCAGTTGACTAAATATTAAAGGGGACCTATTATGCTCATTTCCAGCTCCATGTTTTTATTCTTAGACTGTACTAGAGTAGCTTTCCTAGATGCTCAGTTCAGCATCATCTTTATTTATTTTATACTGAGCAGCCTAAGGCCTGAGCTTTGCCTCGTAGGGATTACTTGCAGATAGCTCTTGATTTAAAACTCATTTAATATAAATAACCATCACTGTAACAGCATATACACTCACCAGCCACTTTTTAGGTGCACCTTGGTAGTACCGGGTTGGGCCCTGTTTTTTCCTTCAGAGCTGTATTAATTCTTCATGGCATAGACTGAACCAGGTGCTGGGAACATTCCTCAGAGATGCTATCACACTTGCACGATAGCATCACAGAACTGCACCAGATTCGTCGGCTGCACATCTGTGATGCGGATCTCTCGTTCCACCACATTCCAAAGGTGCTCTGTTGGACTGAGATCAGGCGACTGTGTCTTTGTGACTTTATGACAGGTTTTGTGACACATTATTGTGCTGGAAGCAACCATCAGAAGATGATCATGCTGTGGTATGATGGTCAGCACCCATCATTACACCACTACTAGCAGCCATAACTGTTGCAAGGCAGCATGGATCCATGCTTTCATGTTCTTTTAAACCAAATTTTCACCCTACCATCCAAGTTTCACAGCAGAATCGTTTTCCAGTCTTCTGTTGTCCCGTTTTGGTGAGCAAATGTGAACTGTAGCCTCAGTTTCTTGTTCTTAGTTTACAGGAGTGGCACCCAGTGTGGTCTTCTGCCGCTGTAGCCCTTCTGCTTCAAGGTTCAATGTGTTGTGCATTCAGAGGTGCTCTTCTGCACACCATGATTGCAATGAGTGGTTTGTTTGTTTGTTTGTTTGTTTGTTTGTTTGTTTGTTTGTTTGTTTGTTTGTTTGTTTGTTTGTTTGTTTGTTTGTTTGTTTGTTTGTTTAGTTACTGCTGCCTTCCTACCAGCTTGAAGCAGAGTGGTCATTCTCCTCTGACCTCTGAAATCAACAAGGCATTTTCACCCAGAGAACTGCTGCTCACTGGATATTTTTCAGACCTTTCCTCTATCAGCAGTTTCTGACCACCAACAACCATGCCACATTTAAAGTCACTTAAATCACCTTTCTTTTACATTCTGATGCTCAGTTGGAACTTCAGCAGGTCGCCTTGACCATGTCTACATGCCTAAATACACTGAGTTGTTGTCATGTGACTGGCTGATTAGCAGGCCAGGAGGTCAGCTACTGTACATATCCTACAGCTGTCTTTTATAAGCCTTTAAAAGTAACCGTTACAATTTTAAAGTCAATTCCACAGCAGTCTGGGATCTATGGTGAGGTGACTTTAAAACCACTAAGATGTTTTCTCTCCTGCTGGACTTGATTACGAGCCTCACTTGTACGTTTTGAACCAGCTGAGGTTTAGTGAGGTTTTGCTACATAATGCATAAGAACAGTGCACTGTAGCAATGTAACAAAGATTAAATGAATGCATGAGTTGCTATTTATAAATTCTGTTATAGCAAATAAATGAGTTTTGCAATTAATTTTTTTTGTCCTCATAGAAAAAAAATGATTGGACAGTAAAGTTAATATAAGATAAGATAAGATAAGATAAAACTTTAATAATCCCACGACGGGGAAATTTGTGCATTACAGCAGCTCAATACAGAGAAAAAATGAAAAGGATGAGTAAGAACAAATAACTAAACTAAAAACTAAAATTCAATAGAATAAAATAAAATAGCAAAAAAACTATACACATACAATACTAGCCCAAGCTGAGGTGTTTATCAAAGATAATGCTGGGGTTTCTGCAGCAATGTGTAATATTATGAGGGAGGACCAAGCTGGGAGATGGGAAATAAAAGAAATATGATCAGGAAATAGCCCTTGTTACCTTAGAAGTTAACACTTTCATATAATGGTCATGTAAGAAGGAGTGAGGTAATAATGCACCTATTAGTGAGCAAACGAGTAGAAACTAGAAAGTTGACCTGATAAGTAACTTTGTGTAACTCACGTCATTAGCCCTGAAGATATTTATGTTCAGTCAAAGATGAGTCATCCATGTTCAGCGAGCTCACTCAGGAGTTTTCCTCCAGAGAGCATCACTCCTGTTCATGTGGTACATTAGGAACACTAACTTATTGATGAGGCCGCAGTCACAGGATCATCAGGAGCTTCCTGTGCTCGGTAAACAGTCTGTTTCCATTTTTTTTTTTTTTTTCACAGAGCTGACACAATCCCCTTTGAAATGACCTCACATAAAACCGCCAGTGGAAACGGACCTTGTGAATCTGTTGCAGTACAGCCTGGAGGACAATAAACAAGGTGCCAAACTAAAAACAATAATGAGAACTAAAAGGCATTTATGATCCCATCCAGCTCTAAATGAAGAAAAAAAAAAAAGCACTTTGGTAGTAGACCAGCTAAAGCTCTCCATCCATCATCCCATTAGAGGGGGGAAGCACCCCCCAGATTTTCAAGAACAAATTAGATTGTTGTTTGATATGTAATGGATAATTACATTTAGCAGCGTTTTTTAATGGTATCAGTTACACGCCGAATGAGCAGGTGGAGAGCTGGACAAGCCACTGCTCCAGCCTTTTACCAACCAAAGTACATGAAGTACATTATACACAAGAAAGAGAAACAAATGCTTAAACACCGGCTTAATCTACTGCCATTAAAACTAATTTAAACCTTCACTGACATACTGTTTGTCTGCTTAGAGTGAGTGGACGCCATCTGCATATGCAGCACTGACATATGGTCACTTTATAAGGGTGAACTTATAGCTACAGGTCCTTTAAACCCAGCAGTTATTTCTGAGCTATGAAGTCAGGGATTGCTGCTTTTTAACCTCTCTTTAGCTGCCACTCACGCTGTCATAACTCTAAAAACCATCGGGTTATGTAAAGCTCCAGGAAGAGTGCTGCTGATGGCAACACTTAGCAGCACTTACAAAGACATTAGTAGCCCATAATGAACAAAGAAAGCCTGCTGGTAACATAAAATCTGTTTGAAGACTGCGCATTCTTTGGTCTTGCGTTCAAAACGTCCGAGCTCATTTGTTTCAATCCAAGCTTTCGTCCACGCTGAAACATGAACTCTAACAAGGCAACAGGTCATCTGATAATGACGCTCTCTCCCTCAAAGAAAGCTGAATTTCCAGGAGCCCATTTTGAAAACACTCCCATCAAGGTGGGAACAACAAATGAGAGCTGACCACTGCATTCATCCACCATTTTAGTAACTTCTGCCTTGTCAAAGACTGCGGTCACAGTAAATCACAGAAATAAAAACACACACACAGTAAACAGGTTTGGTCTTGTGCTTCACACACGGCCAAAAAGGATACCCAGTGAACTTGCTTTCCCACTGAGATTAGTACAAATGCTCAAAGACTTAAAGCTTATCATTTCTAAGCTCCAAGCACTCACTCACTCACTCACACACACACACACACACACACACACACACACACCCTTCCTAGAACAGCAATTCCCACAAGGCTCGTCATGTAACAATAGGATTGGATTGGCCCTAAAATAGTAGTCGTGCAAATAAAAGGGCAGCTTGACTTGTCCTTATTTGTGCTTCTGAGAGATGGCATTTTAATGATAATCAGTGATAACGATATAAATGTTATATATATATATATATATATATATATATATATATATATATATATATATATATATATATATATATATATATATATATATATATATATATATAAAACGATAATGTAATAGGTAGGTATTCTTTTTTAAGTCTGTCCCAGTTTCTCCTCAGGGGAAATGCCTTTAGGTGCTTCATATAAAGTCCTTCCAGAATTATTCTGGCATACTTACACATTTGCACCTGCGTTCTACATGTGAGGTCGCATTTTGCTGCTCTTAAGTGGCAACCGGCGTGACCCCCGCTGTGCATCTGAGCGTACGTCTACATATGCTGAGGAAATATTCTGATGAAAAGCCTCAGAATTATGATTACCTCCCTCTCATGTCTTTTGTGCCCTTGAGGAAGACAATCAATAACAATCACAAAATCAAATCTGTTGAAGTTCACACTGTGAGATTATATTGGCTCAGTCTACAAGAAAATACCTGCAGCAGTTCAGTGGAAGTCTGTCTTGCGCAATCAAACATGCACGATTGACGTGCTGTTCCAGTAATATAAACAAGCAGTTTTCACAGTTCATGATGACTTCTAGTTCCTGATAACATCACATGCTGAAACATGCTTTTTGTTTTTAGAACTCCTGCTTCAGCTTAATAGTTAAAGTCAGTGTAATATCCATGGTGGCTGTGGGTTTTCTTTTGTGCCCAGCATTAACCAAATCTTAAAAATCATTCTTTAAAATGTAGCAGTTTCAGAAATTCTCTAGTTTATTTTTTTGCAAATACTTAGAAATGATTGGTGCCCCTCATATCAGATGATTTAAAAAAAAAAAAAAAAGAAAAAATTAGCAGACTGAGAAGAGTGCACAGATTAAACCTCGCTTAATCCAAAAGCAACACAATCTAAATCCCTTTAAGATGATCTGGAGTAATGCATCAATCTTTTTCACTTTAATAACAAAAGAAGGTAGTTTTGTGAATCTAAAATTAAAATGAAGTCGACCAAAGCAATTTAAACCTACAGAAAATGATAATAAAGGTGAACAATGAGGCTTCTCTGTGTTCACAAATGCATCAGACGTGATATTTTCCTCAAAAATCTTTATTTTAAATTTAGAAAACAATGTTCATCAACATGAAACACTACAATATAAAAACTCTTTTCCCTCCCTTCTAAAACAATAAATAAATAAACTGGGCCTTTGTCCAGGTGATCAGAAAATTCAATGATCTGGTCATCTCATGTGGGGGAACACTGAGGCAAGTCCAGAGACGTATTCTCTCCAGCATATCCTGGGTCTAACCCGGGGCCTCCTCCTGGTAGGAAATGTTTGGAACACCTCTCTGGGCACCTCTCACCCAAGAGGTGCCCAGAGAGGCATGCCTAATCAGATGCCTGAAACACCTCATCTGGCTCCTTTCGATATGGAAGAGGAGCAGCCCTCCTGAACTTGGGAGAAAGCTCATTTCCGCGATTGTATCCGCGATTTTATATCCAGAGCTTGTGACCATAGGTAAGGGTAGGGACGTACGTCGACAAATAAACCGGCAGTTTTGCTCTTACAATCAGCTCTTTTGTTATCACAACAGACTGATCTGATCAATCAGTCTGTTTGTCTATCTTCCCCTTTAATTACTGATTAAAAATTAAATGTGTTTATATGATACATTTCATTTTTACCTATACCTGTGCTTCACTAGGCACATGAAGGGGTTTAACTACAAATAAAGACAGGTAACAATTAAGATAATTTAAGCTGTTTCCAAAAATACTGCGAGTTATCCCAGCGCCTTTTTCAAATAATTAAAAACTGAAGTTGTGAAAATAGCTTCTGTCAACAGCTTCCATCTGACCCCCTTCCGCCAAAACTGCTAGGATATACTGTGAGGATTTTCTAATTTCATGCTCTTGTTCCCATCTTAGGGAATTTAACTAAAACCTCTCAAGGAAGCAAACAACTTAGCAGAACCGACTTACCACTCATTTAACCCCAGTTGCTCAGTGAATAAAACTAAGACGAAAGTGAAATTCAAAACAGGGCAAAACCCACGTTAGAGTGGAAAAAAAGCGGCTGGTGTGCACGTAAAGTGCTAAAACCACCAGGCAAACTTTCCCTGATCCCCAGGAGTAAATCAAAAAGACACAGCGGATTAATATGCTGGTGCAAAGCTCCCATTGACCTAGAAGTATGTGCATTCATCACAATAAAATTGGGAAGCAAATTCATCTGTATATTTTGCGTGTGTGTGTGTGACTGATTAAGCCCCAATCATATCAGTGCACCTAATCACCCTTTACACAGGCCCCTCATAGTGCAGATTCTCATAGCGAAGTCTGTGCATCCCCGCAATAGGATGCACAACATATACATTAAGGATAAAAACAGAGCTTTGAGCATGGGCAGGTGAGTGGGATGTTGACAGGTGTGAGGAGTGTATGAAAGAAAAAGGAAAAACTGGAAGACGACGCAGGTGCGTGGGATATGAAAACTTTAACCAAGAAAAAGGAAAGGAATGACTGAAGAGAGGCAAGATGGAGAACTGCCAGTGCCTTCAAGAAGCCACCACCCAGTGGGTGACATTAAGCCCTAATCAGCTTCTGACACACAAACATGCACATACATACACACACACACACACACACACACACACACAGTGTGCTTTCACATCAGGAGCGGCTACATATTCATCCGAAAATGGTTTTGCCAGGTGGAGTGGGCTGGCAGAAGTTTTTTTTTTTTTTTTCCTGTCACCAAATAAATGCACATATACCTCTTATCTTCCTTAAACAGATGTGCATGTTCCAGTTTCTTCACGACAAACTCATACACCCTGGCAAAGTGACATGTTTCACAGCGAGTACTTGTGAGAGAGTCAGAGGGAGAGAAACAGCGAGCATGACTGTGTGTGATTGTTTCAGCTCTTATTTCACAACAGAACTCTCACCAAAGCCTTTTTTTTTTTTTTACACAGACCACTTTACAAAGCCCCGTCACACATACATACACTTTCATCAAAAACCTTGTATTCCATTTTCCTCGATTCCAGCTCCCTTCACATCTTGATTGCACCTTCACTGCTTGGACCGTCTGTTCTCTCTCATATATAAACAGGCACAAAGTACAAGAAAGCACTTGAATCAAGCAGGGCAGCAATCAGGAGCACATTTCATGTCTTTTATTCTGGCCCCGCGCTTTGCCTCTCATTGATCTTTTTTTCTGTATTCATCTACAAATGATGAACAGAAATAAACACGGAAGCAAACGGAAACTTCACATTTTTAAAAAGTTTGGGGGATTTTTTTTCTTTTTTTTTTTCTTTAACATATTTATGTGTCTGCCAACAATTAATTGCCTAGATGAAACACTGAAATGGGGCTGTTTTTATTAAACAGGGGGCAACATTAAACACTGTTTAATGATTTTAATAAGTTTTCAGTAAGTTTTCATAATAAATATGAAAAAACTGATATCTCAGGAGCTGAACTAATTGTTTAGCTGGAATGGGAAAAAATAAACTGTTCAATTAGGTAGGTTAATAATTACTTCAGTTTTATTTAAGATACAAGCTGCACATATCTACAACATTCACCGCATATCTCAGTGATATTCAGCATTAATAATTTATCAGAGTTTCACAGTAAGTTCAGTTCATTCCCAGTGTGTCGGTAACATTATTGGTACAATGTTTCATCTGTATTTATTTACAGGTAGTTAGCTTAGTATTAACTAGCTAGAGTTAGCTAATAGCTTTAAATACTGCTAGCTCGTTAGCATGCTAACTAGCTAGCATGCTAACCAGGTAACTGTCAAGTCAAAGTTAGCTATTTTGCTGGTAAGCACCGCAGGCTGGATATATAGTTTTGCATTTCTTTTTCTTTACACTTATATTAACGTGCTTACTTAGGTAACATAACAGTTCTTCCGGCAGAAGCTATTGGAGGAGGTAAGGTAATGTTCGCTAAAGCCAGTACAGTATAAGCTGAGTTAGCTAATCCCGGCTAAAATACGAATCTGATCTAAGAATAATTTCATCTACTTGTTGCATCCAGTTTTTAAATACTGTAATGCTTCTTGCCACTTACTGTTTGTTGCAACAGGATTTATTTAAAGAAATGACCACAGACAGCATTTAAACATTTTTTTTCCACAGTCATGGTTTGCATGGCTCATTGCATTTGGCATGAAAAGTGTTTCACTGTAATGCAAAATTCACACCTTTCAGTAACGTCTGAAATATTTTCATGTCAGCGAAACACCAAGCCACTACCGGTGTGCCAAAGAGAAGATTTAGTTTTCAGCTACTGGGCTGAATCTGATTACATTTATTTATCTCTGAACAGGGGGTAGTCTGAGAGGTGATGCAAGATGGAGGTTTGAAGGTGAAAGATGCTTGATCTGGGTGGTGGGAAGCACAGAATTTGGCTTAGAAGAGGAGAACTGAGTCAGATATAGATGAAAAGGGCGCATGATCAAACAATGCCCATATTTACACAGTGTGCCCCTTTATATTGAAGACCACAATAGAGCAGGGTCTCAGGACACAGGATTAAAGACCTAGGATGATCAAGAGTGCTCAGAGCTCAGCCTTTGAGGGATTATTTCTGTCAGTGGCTTTTGCCCTGATAAGTGCAGTCCAAGCTTTCTAGTAATGTCAATAAATCTGTTGTATTTGTTTCTGTCTTAGCCCAGAGGCAGGCCCACTGCCTCGTTTGTGCTATTTCAGATCTTATAGAGTGTTCCACTTAGACTTGATGAAGTCAAGGTCTCAACACAATAACTATTTTCACTGATAATTTTATTTTCTAAAATGTCTGTCAAATAATAAAACATGCCAATTTCTCAGACCCCAGTGTGTCATGCTTATTTTGGCTAACTGTCAGTCCCATGCCAAAAGATATTCAGTTTACAGTGATTATAAAATTATTATTATTATTACTATAAAATGAGCAAATCTTCATATTTGACAAGCAGCAAAGACATTTAACTTTTAATCAGATGTGTGCTTAATATGGAATTCATATTTCAGCCCCTTGTGTGTAAATTAGTATACTGACCTGAACTGATTCTCGAGGTAACATAAGAGACACATCAAAATGCCACAACAAACCAACTGAACAGTTATGTGTCAGTAAAGGGAGACATTGATGTTGCTGATACATATTCCATATTCCATAATGACGGGTTTTCCGAAGGAGTGACTGACTATAGAAAGCATAGGGGGTTCCCCTCTTTAACCCTTTGGCCTCATCCTGTTGATGCATGACTGACTGCTTCCTGTTGACAGACACACAGATGGCCATTCTTACATCTGGTGATGCTTGTGAAGCTGGAAAAAAAAAGGGGGGGGGATACATATGGATCAGGTGGAGGAATGCAGAACTAAATGTAGATTTATGGTGTGACTATGAACTAGTGCAGAGACAGATATTAAAACTGCATGTTGGTTTACGAAAAACACAAACATTTGGTTAGGAACTTTCACTCGCTGACCTGGCAGTTCATGTCCCACGGCATGTGTGTGTCTGCACAGAGCGGTGGTTTTCATACTGTAGTTGAGAGGTTTGCTGGACAAGGATTTGGGGCAAAATCCTGTCAATTTGCAGTTTCTGCATCATTGTAAACACACACACACACACACACACAAAAGAATAATAATATTTTTAAAATCTGTTTTAGTGTGTTTCATTTACCAAAGCCTGAAAT